>NW_024065075.1:56533-290518 GCF_009727055.1 Benincasa hispida
AAAAAGGAAAGTTAATAAAGGGAAATAGAGGGTAAATTTGGAATTTCAAAAAAAAAAAAAAGGAAAGGTTTACCGGTCAATGTTTGCTATAATAGCAAATATTAAAAATGTGGTATATATAATCAGATTTTTTTCCCATTTGTATTATTCAATACAAATTTCCTATTTTATAAGCATTTACTCAATCCAATAAACTAAGATCCAAGGTTATTTTTTGTAAATTTAAACTAGTATGTAGAGACATATAGGTGAATCTTGTTTAAACAATAACCTAAATGGTCTATAGTATATGGATAAGGTTGGGTACATTATCCTGGTGACACTACGGATACAGCCCGCTTTGTAGATGTTACAAGTGTTGTAAAATGCTACAAATGATCTAATCCTGATCATTCATGTGGAGACATTCGAGCGAGCGTATCCTATACAAAGAGTTTGTACAAGACCGGAACACGAAATGATTAGTCTCTTTATATAACACCATTGATAATAGAGACTTACATTTAACTAGTATGACCATAGGTGACACGACCTGAATCCTGAGTGAGTTGGGAACTCCTGCTCATGAAGGCGATCCTTTGATTTGTATGGGTGAGAGTGGCCAGATGACCAATTCAACAAGCCTACCATTTTGGGGATTCGTCTGATTAGGGAGCTGGGAACTCAGCTTCACAAGATGGAATTCACTCCTTCCCGATGCAGGGGTTGTTGGGATTGGTGTCCTAATTCTCCTAGAGTGTCATTGTTTGTAATTATACACATTGTTTTATGAATAAAATAACCATTATTTCATTCTGGTATTTACTCATATCTAATAAACAAAGCTCCATGGTTGTCTTATGTAAACTTAAGTATGTATATGTGATATACAAGTGGATCATGCCTTAAGTGATAACCGAAATAGGTTTGTAGTATAAGAATTAAGGTGGGATACCTAATCCTGGTGACACTACGGATACGACCCTCTTTGTAGAGTTTTGCAAGTGTTGTAAACTACTATAGATGGTAAATCCTGACCATTCATGTGGAGACATGCGAGTGGGGGTGTCCTATACAAAGAGTTTGTATAAGATCGAACCACGAGATGACTAGACTCTGTATATAACGCCATTGATACTAGAGACTTACATATCACCTAAATGACCATAGGTGACACGACTTCAATCCTGAGTGTTTTGGGAACTTCTGCTTTTGAGGGCGATCCTTTGATTAGTATGGGTGAAAGTGGCCAGATTGTCAACTCAACATGCCTACTTTTTTGGGGACTTGTCTGATTTTGGAGCTGGGAACTCACTTACACAAGATGGAATTCACTCCTTCCTTGAAGCAGGGATAAGTAGAGAGATTGCTCCCTTAAGGGCTGATTCTAAGGCTTGAACATAGTGGCCACAGCTTCTCTTTGAAAGAGAAGACTAGGTCATAGTAGGACTATGACTTATGTTCATTAGGGGATTCGGTGGTATTTAAGGAGTTAGATGTAACTATAGGGGCATAATAGTTATGGGTCGAATTGTACTTACGAGCGATTTGTGAAGGGTTGTCGCACTGCTGATTGGTTAATATGGACACATAATATATCTGTAGTAAGGAGAGTTCAGCTATTAGTCTTTAGTGGAGTGTCTGGTAGTTAACGGATAGTGGATCCCATGACTAAAGAGTTTAGTCAGTTATTCACGTACTGTTGGAGCTTCGAGCTACAGGTCCATAAGGTCCCCTTGGTAGCTCAATGGATTCAAGTTGAGGATCAATTTTTGGTGTTGATTTGAAATGTTCAAATTGACAAGAGGTAATTTGATTATATATGATATGATCGGTATAGTGTATGAGATACATCAAATGGAGGATTAATGTAAATGAGATTTACATTAAGTGCCATGGAATAGAAAAGAGCTATGGTTTATATGTTTCATGAGATGAAATATTAAAACTATTGGTTATAAATATATTATGGTAAGTTGGTTATCATTTATATTTATAACAATATTAATTATTGGATAATTATCTTTTTTCCTCTAATAACCAATTGAGTGAGAGGTTATTGATGGTTTCATGGTAACCGTAAGTAAAAAGGAAAAATGTTTTCCTAATTTTGGTAAGGTTGAGAAAAATGTTGTTTTGAGATTTCCTCTCTCGAAAATTACTCACGGAAAGTTGTCAAGTAAATAAGATTTATTAAGCGACAGTTTGAAGTTAGCTAAATGATCGTGGAGTGTTCTTAGGCGATAGACACTCAGCTAAGCGACGAACTAAAGGATCGCATAGTATTTGCTAGACAATCACTTAGCTTTTCCTAAACGATTGGGCATTAACCTATACGATAAGTTCTTCATTCCCCAACTTGCTCAATCGTTTACACGATTGTGGTTCCTCCGTTTGTCTGCCTCAAACCAAGTCCACACAGAGCCTACCCTCTAGATTCTCACACCGTGAATACCAAGGTAGCCTTCTTGGTGGTGTCATACTCAACTTGACACAGTCGAGGTTCTGTAGAGGCCATTAGTGGTGATCAGGGTGTTCGTGACCTTGGCGATCACTTAGTTCGAGTATGCGGTGTTCGTGTAGTGTAGTGGTCGTGTTGGAATAGCGTTCGCGTGTTGCTGTATTGCTGTGATTGAGCGTTCATGATCAAGGAGCTTGAAGATGAGTCTACAAAAGTGTGTTACTCTTGTCCTTGACCTTTTGTAGAACATGGTCCTTGACCTTTTGTAGAACATGCTGTAATTTCTCTATTTTGCATAACCGTATGTTTCTGTTTGAGATTGTAATTGTAAAGTTCATATATGATTGTAATTTGGAATGATCTTTCCGCTGCTCATGGAAATCCTCGTATTCGATTTCCTTCAGGGGTAAGTAGATAAATTGCTTCTTTAAGGGCTGATTCCGGGTCTTGAACATAGTGGCCACACCCTCTCTCAGGAAGAGAGGACTTAGTTATAGTGGGACTATTACTTACTGTTCATTAGAGGAATCAGTGGTACTTAAGGAGTTAGATGTAACTACAAGGGGAAAACGGTAATTTGGCCCAGCTGTACTTATGAGCAGTTTGTAAAGGGTTATCATACTGTTGATTAGTTATATGGACACAGAAATATATCTGTAGTGCGAAGAGTGTAGTTTTCGGTCTTTAGTGGAGTGCCCTTGTTGGATTTTATGTCCTAAAACTCATAGTTTGTAAATTAATAAACATATTCTGTTTATTTTTCGATAAAGTTGTTATTGAAATTGTAACCTAAATCCAATAAACTAAGATCCTTGGCTATAACATGAATACTCGAACTATATGTAGAGACATATCATAGGATCAAGTTCAAGTATATAGCCAAAACTGTCTATAGTATAAGGATAGGGTTGGGTACCTTATCCTGGGGACACTATGGACGCGACCCACTTTGTATTAAGTACAAACGATGAGATCCTAAATCGTTTGTGTAGAGACATGTGAATGGGGGCGTCCTATGCAATGAGTTTGCATAAGACATGACCGCAAAATTAGTCACTTTCTCTTTATAACGGCGTTTACTGAAGAAACTGACTATTTCACAAGATGACCTAGGTAACTCGATCTTAATCCTAAGCTAACTATGAACTCATGTTTATACGAGATTATTCTTTGATCTGCATAGGTGAGAGTGGCCAGACATCGCCGACTCAACAAGCCTACCATTTTGGGGATAAGATCGGATAGATAACGGGGACAAGTCGGTTAACCTCGAATCATTGGAGCCCATGATCTATAGGTCCATTAGGTCCCCCTACTAGCTCATATCGAAATAAAGCCTAGAACAATTAGATAGGAAACTTTGAATCGTTCAAAATCAGGAAAGGGTATTATCGTCAATTTTGTTTGACACAATAATTTAATTATGACTTAAATTATTAAATGAGAGATAAAGTATTTAAAAGTGTTTTAAATACTATATACATGAATAAGGATTCATATATAATGGATTGCACAAGGTTAAAATGATTAATTGGATTAATCATATGAAATTAATTGGAAAAGTTTCAAATTCATTTCAATTTAGAATTGAAATTAAAATTAAAATGCAAGCTAAAATCAGATTTTGGATCAAGGATAGTGGATTTTGTTGGAATCCCACTTATGCATGGTGATTCAAAGTGGAAAAACAACTCATCCAGGCACTCTTGCATGTAATGTTACATGAATACCTAGAATCCACTATTGCTTGCATCTCCACCATGTGTCATGCATCTTAAGGCTTCTTGATGCATGGATTCACTCTATAAGTAGAGGTAGAATCAGATTGAGAGCTGAACACAACCATTTCCATACTGTTATGCTGCTGGAATTTGGTCTCAAACTCACCTACCTTCATATATCTCTTTAGAGCTTGAACCTTCAAGCATTCACTTCCCATTCGCTATCTCTATAGACTCCCACAAGTAATTCTTGGCCTGGAGAATAGTAGGAAAGACAATAGAGGTGGTCTACACACCGTTCGTGAGCAAAGGAATCAAAGGGAGTTGCTGAATTGGTCTCCAAAAAGGTTGGTGCAAATTCTGCTCTCTGTTTACGGTATTTGGACAGCATGCTTTCATTTTCTAAAATTGATGTAGTTAAGTGCCTCCGATCCTAAAATTGCTCCCACATGTGTTATATGAACATCTTCAGCCCAGCAGTTAACGGATGGTAGATATCGCGATTAAAGAGTTTAGTTAATTATTCGTACTGTTGGAGCTTCAAGCTACATGTTCATAAGATCCCCTTGGTAGCTCAATGGATTCAAGTTGAGAATCAAATTTTGGGTTAGTTTGAAATGTTCAAATTAACAAGAGGGAATTTGATTATATATGATATAATTAAAATGATTCAATTATATATGATATAATTGATTTGATATATTTGATACATTATTATTTAATTGGAGGAATTAATATAAATATGATTTATATTAAATGCCATAAAATAGGAAAAGAACTATGGTTTATATGTTGCATATGATACAATATTAAAACTATAGGTTATAAATACAATATGATAAGTTAGTTGTTGTATTTATTTATGATTTATAATTATATGATAACTAATATTTATTTTTCTAAATAACCAACCTTGGTGGGTGGTTATGCAAGGTTTTATGGTAATTGTGAGATAAAAGAAAAAATAGTTTTCCAAATCATTTAGACGAATCATCTCACAGAAATCGCTATCGGATTACTAGTCGAGTGTCTATGCGATAGCACCGAGTATACTAGACGATAGCTTGAGAGACTACACGATCGAGTATCAAAGTCTATACGACAGGCTTCTTCTTCTACACGATCGTTTACTTTCTCCATCTCTCTATCCAAAATCATACAGAGCCCACAACTCTTGGATTCTCACACCGAGAATATCAAGGTAACCTTGTGGTGGTGTCGAGTTCTGTTCGAGGATCAAAGATCGAGTTTTACTTATTGGTGATCGAGGATCTTCTAGTTGATCGTTGTGTTCGTGTTGTTTGGACGCGTTGGTGACTGGTCGATGGAAACACGTGAAGAAAGAGTTCTTCAAAGATATTATCACTCGATCCCTTGTTTATTGTTAAGAAGCATGCTGTAATTTAGTCTTTAATGCATAATCTCTTCTGTATGATTGTAAATGTTTGAGTTTTTTCACAATGGAGTTTGGAACGATCCGCTTCTGCTTACTGGTTCTTTAGATTTAGAGTTCCTTCAAAAAGAACTGTGGTAGAGGAAGAAATAATTATTATTTTGTGGTGGTCGTTCTAATCATCCAAATTTCGAAAGAACCACATGAAATGATGATCATGAAGGAAAGGCTCCATAAGATAAGAATTCAAAAGCTGATGAACAAAAATGCTTCCGTTGTGGTATGAATGGACATCGATCATATATTTTTCGTACATCGAAACACTTAGTTGATATGTATCAAGCTTTCCTAAAGGAAAAAGGGAAAAATGGGGAAGTAAATTTTGCATACTAGGATAATGATATATTTGACCTATCCCATATGAAAAATTTGAATGCAGTGGATTTCTTTGAATCTCTTGAAGAGAAGAAGTAAATTTTTTTTTTTGGGGGGCTAGTTGCATTCTCAAATTAAAAAGCTATCACTGATAGCCACTGATAGCTACTATCAGCTGCTATCGCTGATAGCTTTTATCAATTGCTATCAATGGTAGTTGCTATCAGCGATAGCTTTGAATTTGAGAAAAAATAATACAATCTTGAAATATTAGCTTTTAATTTGTTATCAATTCTCAGTAGCTATCATTGATTCACTTTCATCAATTGGAATCAACCTTGAAATATGAACACTTAAGGCTATCAATGGTTATCAATGATAGATTTATAAATAGTGATCAACTTTGAAAAAGACCAACAATTTTGATTATCACAGTAGCTATCACTAATAATCTTTTATCATGGCTATCACTGATAGCAGCTATCGATCACTATCACTGATAGACTTTCATCAATTAGAATCAACCTTGAAATATTGACACTTAAGACTATCAATGATAGACTTCTATAACTGGTTATCATCTTTGAAAGAAACTCGATATATAGATATCACCTAAGTTCTATCACTGATATCACTAACATCACTCATATTATGGTTATCAGTGATAGCTTCTTTCATTGATAACATCACTGATATCATGCTATCAATGATCTCACTGATATCATGCTATCAGTGATAGTTCTCTATCACCGATAACATACTATCAATGGTGGCTTCTATCATCGATCACATGCTATTAGTATTAGCTTCTATCATTGGTAACATGCTATTAGTAGTAGCTTCTATCAATCATAGCCACTAAATACCTTTTTGCCCCTTTCTTGTCATTCCCAAACATTTATAAGTCCCGTTTTCTTTTCGATGATAGCTTTTATCACTGATAAACATGCTAGTAGTGATAACTTCTAGGCATTCCACTACATTTTAGTTCGAGATTCAACTTTATTAATTAAATTCACTAAGTTGGCTATCAATGATAAATATCTATAAGTGGCTATTAACTATGAAAATATAATCAAAGATTAAGCTGTCAATGATAGAAAATATTAGTGGCTATCATTGATAGACTTTCCTTTGCTATTTATATTTATTATTTGTTATAATAATCAAACTTGATGATTGGCTTGTTGATGTTAGGTCACTTATGAATTGAGTATTTTCAAGTCTTAAGTACGAAACTTAGCCTCATAATTCTTGTGAAAAAAAGGAAGAAGAAAAAATTCAAATAAAGAAAAGAAAAATTTTTTAAACAAGAGAAAGAGAAGCAGCAAAAACTGAAGAAAGGAAAGAAAATTAAATAGAAAAGAAAAAGAAGCAAAAACCAAAGAAATGAAAGAAAAATTTAAAAAAGAAAAAGAAAGAGAAGAAGCAGAAAATCGAAGAAAGAAAAGAAAATGAATAAAAAAAAAGAAAAGGAAAGAAGAAAAAATCGGAAAAGGGGAAGAAAATAAAAATAAAGCAAAAATGAAGAAGGTGTGCAACAAGACAAGACAAGGGAGAGTGAAATTAGAAATTAAAGAAAATTTAAAGATTGACTAATATTTTAAAGATGTAATATATTTTTAGATTTTTTCTCTTATTCTATTATCTATTACAAATATCTTATTTTTTTAGGTTGAAAATATATAGACTTAATGTTGTTGTATTTTTTTAATCAATCTTCATGTTTTTTCCCCTTAGTTAATGTTAGCATATTCAAAAAAAAAAAAAAAAAAATCTTATTGTAATCATTTTCTTTTAATGAAGAAACTTGGATCATTTACATATGTTGGGTGATTAGAAAATGAGTAAAGAAGATCTATGTCTGGCAAACAGTGTAACTACACACACAATATTTACAAATAAAAATATTTTTCCAACTTCACAACACTGGAAACAAAAGTCAATACGATATCAGGTTCTGCAAATTTAATTGAAGAGTTTGGAAAATCAAATATTATTTTGTCTAGAGGAATAAAATTTACAATTGACAATACATTGTCCTCTAATCAAGCAAAGAGAAATCTTTTAAGTTTTAAAGATATATGTTGCAATGGTTATCATATTGAGACTGATAGTAAAATTAATGTGGAATATCTATATATTATCTCTACATCTCACATGAAAAACGTATATTGGAATAGTTACCTGCCTTATCTTCTGGATCATATAATACTCATATACGAGTAATTGAAACATATGCAACAATGAACCTGAAGTTCATGAATCCAAATATATTTATAGTTTGGCATGACAGATTGGGTCCAGGGTCTATAATAATGAGAAGAATTATTGAGAATTAAAATGGACACCCACTTAAGATCTAGAAAATTCTTCAATCTAATGAATTATCATATGTGATGTTTGCTCTAAAGGAAAATTAATAATTAGACCATCACCAACTAAAGTAGAAATTGAATCACCTACATTTTTAGAGCGAATTCATGGTGATATATGTGGACCTATTAACCCACAAAGTGGACCATTTAGATATTTTATGGTATTAATAGATGCATCCAGTAGATGGTCACACGTGTTGTTATTATCAAGTCGAAATCTTGCATTTTCAAGATTACTTGCTTAAATAATTAAGTTAAGAACACAATTTCTTGATTATACAATTAAAACTATTCATCATGATAATATTAGTGAATCTACATCCTAAGCTTTTGATAATTATTTTATGTTAATTGGGATAAGTGTTGAATATCCTGTAGCTCATGTTCATACACAAAATGGTTTAGCATAATCATTTATAAAATGTTTGCAATTAATTGCTAGACCATTGCTTATGAGAGTTAAGCTTCCTACTTTTGTATGAAGACATGCTATTTTGTATAATGCGTCACTTATATGTATTAGGCTAGTAGCCTATTATAAGTACTCGCCATGACAATTATCTTATGGCTATAAGCCAAATAATTTCCATGTGAGAATTTTTTGATGTGTGGTATATGATCCAATTGCTCCACCGTAACGTACTAAAATGGGTCCTCAAAGGGGGTTGGAATGTTAAGAATATATGTTGGATTTAATTCCCATCAATTATTAGATATCTTGAACCCTTGATGGGTGATATATTTATTGCTCGATTTACTGATTGTCATTTTAGTGAGAAAAATTTTCCAACATTAGGGGAAGAAATTAAGAATTTGAAAAAAGAAATTACATGGAATGCATCGTTATTGTCTCATTTAGATCCTTGTATAAATCAGTGTGAACTTGAAGTTCAGAAAATAATTCATTTGCAAAATATAACAAATCAATTACCATATGCATTTATAGATGCAAAGAAAGTAACTAAGTCACATATATTAGCTGCAAATGTTCCATAAAAAATGATTCCAATACAGCAAATTGTCGCTAATGACTCTGGAATCGCTAGAAGCGTGGTAGACCATTGGGTTCCAAAGATAAAAATCCTCGAAAAAGAAAAATAATTAACAGTAAAAAGTACCTGGTTGAGGATGTAAATACCTATGAAAAATGATTGACATGACTAGTGAGGAAGGTGAAACACCTAAAGATAATAATGAGATTTCAATAAACTATGTCATGATAGGAAAAAGATATAACAAAAATAATGTAGTTATTGATAATATTTTTGCATATAATGTTGCTCTTGATATTATATATAAAAATGAAGATCTTTAACCAACATTTGTTGAAGAATATCGATATAGAAAAGATTGGTTTTAGAGGAAATAAATAACCGAGGAAGACTCAAACTCACTTTCAAAACGTCAGAGTTTTTAACCAGTAGTTCGAACACCAAAAGGTGTCAAGTCTGTGGGATACAAATGGTATTTGTGAGAAAAAGAAATGAAAATAATGTGGTCACAAGACCTAAAGCAAAACTAGTTGCACAAAATTTTTCACAAAGACCTAATATCGATTGTGAGGAGACATGTTCTCCAGGGTGGATACAATTACACTAAGATATTTAATTGGTCTGAATTTATATGAAAATCTAGACATGCATTTATAGATATAGTCACAACATATTTATATGGATCTCTTGATAATGATATTTATATGTGAATCTCAGAAGAATTTAAGATACCTGAAACAAATAAATATCCTAGGAATTGTATTCGATAAAGTTACAGAGATCATTACATGGATTGAAACAATCAGAACGAATGTGGTACAATTGCCTAAGTGGATATTTATTGAAAGAATAATATCAAAATAATCCAATATGTCCATGTATTTTTATATATATAAAAAAATAATAATCACAACCAAGACTTATAACTATAACTATATATATTTATGACTTAAATATAATTAGAACTTTTAAAAAACTATCAAAGGTAATAAAATATCTCAAGAAAGAATTTGAGATGAAAGATCTTGGAAAACAAAATTTTGTCTTGGCTTGCAAATTGAGCATTTAGCAGTTGGGATATTTGTTCATCAGTCAACTTATATGGAAAGATTTTGAAAAGATTATATATGGATAAAACACATCCATTCATTCCAATGGAAGTTCGTTCACTAGATGTGAAGAAAAATATATTTCGACCTCGAGATAATAACGAAGAACTTCTTGGTCCTAAAGTACTATATCTTAGTGCAATTGGTGCATATATGTATCTTGCTAATAATACATGATCAGATATTGCATTTTCAGTAAATGTATTGAATTAAGCATATATTCCGTTATCTTTGAGGAACGATCCATATGGGTTTGTTTTATTCAAATAAATCAAATTTTGATCTGGTTGATTATGTAGATTTTAGATATTTATCTAATTCATACAAAGTTAGATCTCAAATAGGTAAGTTGTTCTCATGTGGAGGAACTGCTATATCGTGGCGATTAGTGAAACACACCATAACAGTCACTTCCTCAAATCATGCTAAAATTCTTGTAATTCACGAGGCTAGTCGAGAATGTATATGACTAAGATCAATGACTCAACACATTCGTGGAACATGTGGTTTGTCTTCTAGTAAAAATCTTCCAACGATATTATACAAAGATAACACAGCATGCATAGCCCAAATCAAAGAATGATATACTAAAGAAGACAGAACAAAGCATATTTCACTAAATTTTTTTAAACTCATGATCTTCAAGAAAATGATGACATCACTGTACAACAAATTTGTTCAAAGGATAACCTGACATACTTATTTACAAAATTAATATCAACTGCAACTTTTGAAAAATTGGTCACAACATTGGAATGACTTAGAGATCTTAAGTGATATTTTCATGAGGGCGAACAAATATATTATATTATTTTAGAAGTATTTGATTATATGAATATGTACTCTTTTTTCTTCCCTATGAGGTTTTAGTGTCATTGGCCATGTGTCATACTCTTATTAGCCCATGTATTATCCATGTATCTCAAGATTACATACTATTATTGTCCATGTAATCTACCTCATACTTCCCAAATTACCTATAAATAGTGGCATTTGGTGGATTTTGTAAATATACACATTGGTAAAAATTCAAATAAAGTTGGAGAAAGTGGATAAATTTCTTAATTTCATATTTTGTTACTTTGTTTTATTTTATTTATTTATGTATTATGTTTTATTTATTTTATTATATATTATTATTATATTATATTTTTTCTATATTTGTATTTTCATTATACTTCGTTATGCTCCACAATTTGACAACATAGTTCAATTTTTCCTTTCCAGTTTATTTTTAACGTCACTAACACCAAAGAGATTCTTAAGTTCCTATTATTTATTTTGGCGGCGGCTAACAAATAAGAATTGAGAAAAAGTTAAAATTTAGTATGTTAGATTTCATTTTATAAGATTTGATAATGGTTTGATAAAATCCTCCTAAAATGTAGTTAAGAGTTGAATTATTTAAGAAGGTTTTCTCAAACCATTAAATTCTTATTTTCTCCTATCATAACCAAAATTTTAGATGTTTTTTTTCAACTTATCATTTCTTCAAAGGAAATTTAATAAATAAAAAAAGATTTATTTTTCTTAAAAGATAAAGATTTTTTTTCCTTTGACTGCTTATGACTTTTTTAGTACATTATTATGATTTTTTTTTTTTTTTTTTAAGGAAAATCGAATTTCTCAGTTCAAAGTTATAGTACAAATATAATGTGAACTATATTCATTTTGGATATTATTATCTTTAACATTTTATAATGTTGTCTCATATACAACCTCCAACAATGATATAAAATTAATTAATTAAAATACAATTAATTAATTTTGATTCATATGACTTAAGTTAATTGCAATGTAATTAATTTTGATTCATTTAACTTAAGGTAATTATAATGAGTAACACTTTTAGGGTTAATAATTAAGTGTAAAATAATATTATTAAAAAAATTATAAATATAGCAAAATTTATCTGTGATAACTCTATCGCTGATAGAATTTTATTAATGATATAATCTATCATTAATAGACACTTTCTAATTATATGGTCTATCACCGATAGACTTTAAAATTGTTGCATCTAAACTCTTTTGAAGGTTATTTTTCTTTTTCCAAATTAAAGCCGGCGTACACAGAAAGAAGGGAAAGTGAAGATAAATGGATAAATGGGCCTAGGCCCATTTGTTGTTTAACATACACACGGGCCTAGGCCGACGGCAAAATTGAAGTGATCATACGACCAAAACTGTTTGCGGCAAGCAAAATTCTTCAATTTTTGGAGAATTTTTCTTTTTCATTTTAGTATCACAATAGTGCTATTTGTAAAAGATTTGTACTGTGAGTCGGAGGGTTTTTCGCAATCTCTAAACCTATACTTTTAAAAAAATGGAAATAATCTTGAGTTTGGGACGAACCAGTATATCTTTCGATATCATTCTCTTTTTTTCCTTCCCTTAACTATTTGTTCTTTTATGATTGATAATATTTTTTTACTCTACCATCTAAAGAAGGAGTTTTAGATATAATTTAGTTTTCACGGTTATTTATATCTAATATAAATTTCCAACAATACTTATATCTAAGAACCTAACATTTAACGATTCATACTAGTGTTTATAACTAATAGACTATTTTCACTTAAAATTCAAATTTAGGGGAGGCATCACGATTGATTAGTACCTTCACTCAAACATTGAATTGTGTAAAAATGTGATTACGAAATATGTTTTCTTTCAAGTGATGAACACGTACGAAATTCAAAATGTTACACAATGATCATGTGATGTCTTCAAAGTATACTAGCCTAAGTAACAAACTACTCATCACAAACGAATGAACCAAAAGAGACCATACAATCATATTGTAGCCTAACAACTATTAACTAATATGCAAATGTTAGCTAGTTTTATCATCCTACCTCGGTGTGTTTTATTCTAATTTGTGTGTATATATATGTTGGTAAATGTCTATTTAATTACTTGATTTAATAAAATTGGCATAGCTTCTCATCTTGATGTCTTGTTTCTTTAATTGTAGGGTAAAACCTCCTAAGTTAAGTTTCATTCTCACGAAAAATCTCATGGAAAAATATCAAATTTATACCCCTAATCTTTAGGAGTTGTATCCAATTTAAACTCCTAACTAAAAATTGTATCAATTCAAACTCTAGAGTTTTCTACGTGCATCATAATTCACACATTTTGTTACATGCTGTTCGAAAAAACTTCACGTGAAATGTATCATATTATCAATTAAACCTCTAAGTTTTCATAAATAAATGAACTTAGACTCTTAGAATAAAATTCCCTTAAAATTCGTCCATGTATTTATTATAAATGCGTCCATTTTTGTAAAGCTACATTTGAAGAAGTCTACATACATCTGAGAATTAATGCATGAATGATTTTCATAGATAATCGTAATGAATGCCCGAAATTGATTGATTTATGAAACTTTAGGAATCCAATAGACTCAAATTATAAGTTTCATATTACATTATTGATTGAACAAAATCTAAAGGTGGACATAAATTGATACATTTACAAAAGTTCAAATTTTAAATTGACTATATACTTATTAATTAATGTTCTAATTGATATAACCCCAAAAATTAGGGATATATAAATTGATATTTTCCCTATAAACGAAAAAGAAAGAAGATGCACACATACCGTTAATTTTGAAAAAGTATAGGAAAAGGTCACTATATGCATTGTATCCGACAATCTAACGCCATTGAATGTACGGGAGATGAACTAACATAGACGAGTTTTTGAATGCAAGAATATAATCGACTGGTTACAACGACCAAAAGAGACAAAAGTGGAAGAGGGAATTATATAACTAGGAAGAGTATAGTGTGTATATATATATATATCACGATTTATTGATAATATATGATAAGAGGAAGCTGAAATCAAGAGTAGTGTATATAATGCAAGAGAAAAAGAAACATATTATGGGAATTAATTAGCTAAAGAGAGAGAGGTTGATGAGGAAAAAGGCGAATAGGGAGACCTTTTTGAGGGATTGGCATTGGGTCAACAATGATGTTTTCTTTTTCAAGTAACTTTGCCCATTTGAATCTCTTGACCAAATTATGCATAAACACCAAAATCTCAAGCTTTGCATATTCTTTTCCAGGGCACATCCTTGGCCCTCCCCCAAATGGCACAAAAGTGTAGGGCAATGGCCCATTCCCTTCAAATCTTGCTGGCTCAAATTTGTAGGGCTCTGGGAAGTACTCTGGGCTTTTGTGTGTTGAGTTTGCACTCCAATATAGCTGCAAAACCAATCAAAAGTACATTATTTCATCGAGTATGTGATCAAGATATCAACCAGGTCGTCACAATGATTATTATGCATGAATCGACAAATCAAAGAAAGCGTGTAAAGATTTGCGTGGTTCACTAACAGTCTATTGGCTACATCTACAGATTGAGGGAGAGATCGGATTTTATTAGGGAGAAAATCAATTTATAGTCTTGGTCATTTGAAGCACCAGATATATTCAAGTCATTCTAACATTTACTACTGCTAAAACTTGCATGTTCAATCTCTAATAACCTATTAGATATAAACTCGAGATACTTTTATAGTTTCATTCTTCTGTGATGTCATTCTCTCGAATAATTTCTTTAAGGATATGCTATAGCTTTATTGTTGTTTTTTTAGTTCAACCATTTGGGATGAGGGATGGAGCTAACCATCACTTTTTGAAGATAATTGGTAATTTTTTTACTAGGTTTAGATTGATGTTAGTTTGTTGCTATGCTTGTTAAAATACTTAATTTTCAACAAGGTTATATCTGACAGAATTTTATATTCCTTTGTATTAGGTTATTGAACTTAAGTATTTAATATAGGGCAATGATTTCAAATTTCCACGTTTCTTTTTTGTTTTTTTGTTTTTTTTTTTTTTTTTGGCTTAAAAAGTCTTTTTAAACCCATTAACCTTTTTCTAATCTATCTAAAATGTACTTTACCTGATTTTTTTTTAAAAATTAATGAACTTATTTGACAAAATTAGATTGTGTGGTCTAATTTAGGAATGCATTGAATGTTGTGGGATTTGATCAAACCATCATTCAAATCGCTAAAGAGAGTTCAGTTCAATAGTAATCGACGTATAGTCCCTTTCTTGAAGTTAGGTATTCAAACTTCCATCTCCATAAGTATTGTATTTGAAAATACTATCATTCTCATTCGTGTAAATAAATTTTCTTAATTCATTTCATATATTTCTTTAACAAAAATAGCAATTGAACTATGATCAGGTTGGTATTATGTATTATTTACTTATGAGTTTAAAGATTAATTTTGAAGTGATGTTTTTAAAAATGGTATTTTTGCAATTAGTTAGTTTTACAAAAGAAAAATACTTATGTGCATCCAACCAAATTATCCAATCATAGTTTGCCGTATGTCAAATTTTTACTATTAGAGCACATACCTTTGTACATCATACCAAATTGTCCTATCATAATTTAACATGTGACAAATTATTCTTATTTATTGTTTGAAATATTATAATTAGTTTTTGATGTGAGTGATTGAAGAGAGAAACATAGAGATTGATGCATCTTGAGATGCATCTAAGTATTACCTATATTTCTTTAAATATTTAATTTTTTTGGAAAAATTACTTTTTTAGTTCATGAGTTTCGAAGAATATGTGTTTAGTTCTTGAATTTTCATTTCTAGTCTCCAAGTTTTTTAGAATATGTTCATTTAGTCTTTAAGTTTTCAAAATATATCTTTCTAGCCCTTGTGTTTTTAAAAATATATTTAAAAAGTTTCTGCATTAATTTATTTTATTATTTTAGATTAAAATTCTTTTTTTTTTTAAAGATTATTTCTTCTCTCTAAAATTAATTTTTAAACATATTTTTGTAATTCAAAATTTCATTTCATTAAATAGAGTGAAAATAAAAAATAGTTAAGAGACCTTTTAATTTAAAGTGTAAAACTGAACCGAATCGATTTATTGGTTCAAACCAAACCGCACCGCACCGCATATCTGCAGTTCGGTTCGGTTTCAAATTCGATTTTGACATTTTAAAAAAATCTATATTATATTATTTTTTTAATTAAAAACGGTTTGGTTCGATTCAATTTTAAATTCGGTTTTACTCTTTTTTAAATATATTAAATAAATAAATAAATATATATATATTAGTTAAAAACGGTTCGGTTCGGTTTCAAATTCGGTTTTCAAAAGTGAAACTGAACCGAACCGAATTAATTCGGTTTCAAATTTTTTTCAAACCGGATCGAATCACATTTTTCGGTTTCACTAAGTTTTTGCTTCGATTCAGTTCGATTATTGCGGTTTAATGACCACCCCTACTTTTAAATATAACCTTAAAAACATGAGTACTAGAAAAAGTACATTTTGAAAATGGATGGATTAAATGCATATATTCTAGTCATGGACTAAAAAAGTATGTCTTGAAAATTCAAGGATTAAACCTACCTATTCTTTAAATCTCGAGGACTAAAAAGGTATATTCCCTTTTGTGTGTGATGAAAGTGTGATGTATAGAGATAATCGTAAACAAACGTGTGTGTATATATATATATATTATAAGGTAAAGGAGGAAGGATGGAAAATTACCTTCCAGCCCTTGGGAATGTAGAAGCCATTAAAAACGAAGTCGGTTAAGGCTTCCCTAAAGGCACCTTGAGTGGGGAAGCAAGCCTTAGAACCTCACACACCACATTCCATGAATATTTCATCTTCTTAATGTCTTCCCACTTCAATGCTTCCCCTGGGGCTTTTCCCTTTGCTATTTCCATTTGCTCTGTTCATATTCAAATGTTCCTAATTAATTACTTCATCAATTTCAAAAACAATTATAATAATATTCATTTGCTTTGGGGAAATTATTTTGTTTCAAAAATAAATTTAGTAAAATAGCATCTTAGTCTACCATCTCGGTTTTGTGTTACTCATCTAATTGTCCCAATCACAATTAACCACCTGACGTTTTTTTTCTATGGAAATTGGTTCTCGAAGTTAATTTAATATCTAAAAATTAATTTTTATTAAAATTGATTAAATAATAATAATAATTTTCATATAATAAAATATAAAATATAAATATGGTTTTGTAGAAAAACGACTAATAGATAACATTTTTTTTTTAAAATAAACTATAAATAAAAAATCATAAATTAGTTGTTGAAACTATATTTAAGATTTATTGAAACTTGAAAGTATAGGATTAAAATTGGATAATTAAAAATAAATAGATTAAAATTAGATAAATTTCAAAACCATTTATTCTTTCCGTATCTCAACTAAAACTATTTATTCTTTCCGTATCTTTTTAGGTTTTTTCCCCGAAAAGAAACATCTTATTAAGCCTCAAGGGCAGAATGGGAAATTAAATCAGTTTCTGCTAAACGAAGGAAATTACATTCTTCTTTAATGTTAACTTGATTTATGTTTAAAATACATTTTTAAATATTTAATTTAAGAAATAAATTATTAAAAAGAAATTGGAGTGTCAGACAACCACTCAAAATAGGTTTTAAGTATATTTTAATCAATTATTTATCAAAAGAGTTTAAATAAAAATAGTTTTTTTATTTTTTTCAAGTCAATCCAAACGAGTCCTTAATATTGATGTGTGTTCTTTTAAATACAATAATTGTCGATAGGGATCGAATCATTGACTTAAGTTCCGGTTGGTAACTATTTGATTTTTTATTTTTTTAAAAAAAATTAAGACACTACTCGCACCTCTAAATTCCATCATTTGTTACCTACTTTTTACCCATGGTTTAAAGAATCAAGCTAAATTTTGAAAACTTAAAAAAAATAACTTTTAAAAATTTATTTTTGTTTTTGAAATTTGGCTAAGAATTCAATCACTATACATAATAAGAATGTAAATTATCGTAAGAAATGATAAAGAAATAGACTTAAATTTCAAAAATCAAAAACTAAAAACAAAATGATTATCAAACGAGACATATTTGATAAAGTTCATGTCTATTATCACTAAGCAAAGTTCACTTTAGCATAATGATATATTTTATGTTTACTTTATTACAGATTATACATGCATGAATGTTGACATTTAAATATAATTGGCCAAATATTGAGAATATATGGTTTTAATTTATAAATAGTTTACATAATCAATAATACGAATTAAAATATTTTTTTATACAAAGGAAAATTACTTTGTCTACCTTGTCCAAAATAGTGCCTAAAAGTGAAATGAAAGGGATAATCGACACATAATGTTTTCTCTCATTCTCAAAATTTTAAGAGAACCAATTAGGAAAACCAAACTATAAAATTTTTATGTATATATAGGTGAGGTAACAAAAAAAAAATATATATAAATAGGTTATATACCTATTAAACACAAAATAAAAATTTTAAAAACTTCAGAGACTTTTAAATATTTAGGGGACGTTTGGGGCAAATAGTTGATTATTATACTCTTAGGTTATTATAGTTGGGCTTTAATAGTTTGTGTTTAAGATGTGATTATTTTAGTTTGGGTTATAATAGTATGTGTTTGAGGTGTAAATTAGTTTAGCTTGTGAAGAAAGGGAAGAGTAAAAAAATGATGAATGTAAAATACTAAAACGGTAGCAAATAGTAAATACCATAGCAAATGAGGGTTTTGAAATAGTGTTTACGATAACTAATTGGAGGTTTTGAAATAATATTTACGTGGTTATTATAATCTTATGATATTCTTTGCCTCAAACGTCCCCTTAGAGACTTATTTCAAATTTAGAAATTTATTGTATATACAATTAAAAGTCGGAATACTTATTACACTTTTTTTTTTAAAAAAAAAAAAGTATTTACTAAATAGACACCAACTTAATATGAGAGTCTAAACTTGTAATTTAAACTTTAAGGGGGCGTTTGGGACAAGAAATTCGTTATTATAGTACTAGGTTACTATAGTTGGGTTATAATAGTGTGTGTTTGGGGTATAGATTATTTTAATTTTGGTTATAATAGTATGTGTTTGAGGTGTAAAATATTTTAGTTTGAGAAATAAATATTAAACACTAGCAATGAATAAAAAAAAATGATGAATGTAAAATAGTAAAAACGGTAACAAATCAGGGTTTTGAAATAGTGTTGGCTGTGGCTAATTAGAAAATACAAAATAATATTTATTATAGCAAGAGATATTTATTATAGTCTTAGGATAATCTTCCCCACACATACCCTAAAATTTTACATACACTATAAGACAAAATTGAAAATCTTACTTTTATGATATAAATTTCTTAGGATAAAAAATTATTTTGACTTTGTAATTTTATTTCATTTTAGTCGATTTACTTTAGGTGGTTTGATTTTAATTAGCGTATTTTCGTTAAATGTTAAATTGTTTTTCTTCAAAATTGAATTAGTAAGATAATATTATGCAAGAAAAAACACCCTAAAAATGTATTTATAAAATTTATAAGAGAAAAATGCCAATGAGACTTAAAAAACAAAAAAAAAATGATTGACAATTTTCAAGATTTATTAAAACCGAAAAATCTAAAATGGGATATTTAAAAGTATACAACTAAAATGGAATAAAGGGTTCAAAAGTTATCCAGTCCTTTACTTTGAGATCAATTTTTTTGTCTCCATATTTCCCGTTGTCAAATTTTATTAGTTCCAATATTTTCAATAAATTTTAACCGAGACCCAACACATTAAATAATTCTTAAATTTAGTACATATATATTAAATAACAATATTTACAATTTCAATAAAAAAAAAACTGTTTTTAAATATAGAAAAATGAACCAAAATATTTACAAAATATAACAAAATTTTAGAACTATCAATAATAGATGCTGATAGACACGGATAGACTTCTATCAATGTCTATCAATGTCTATCATTAATAGTTCTAAAAGTTTGTTATATCTTGTAAATATTTTCAATAATTTTACCATTTGAAATAATTTTCTTAAAAAAAATCTGTAAATATATATTTAAATTTATAAAGGTGTAATTGTTTTAAATTACAAAATTGATAGAAGTATTTTCAAATATATAGCAAATGTCTATGTAATTAGTGATAGACAATCATCAGTGTCTATTATTTTATCACTTTCTATCATTAATAAATAATGATATCTTACTATATTTTTTTAATAAATTAACTCTTTTTTCTATTTTCGAAAACAACCTTTTATAAAGAGATTATTTTTTTAAAGAAAAATTAACTTTAAACATGCTAGAGAGATTAATTTTAAGGTTTTATGAATTTTTAGATGTATATAACCATAGAGACTCAAGTAGTATTTTAACGAATTTTAGGAAACAATTAAATATTCTCTCTTTATAAATATAATTGAGATACATTGAGATTAAAAATTGTTGAACTTTTTGTCAAAGTAAGCATATATATAAATTGGTATATGTAATGAATTTTTTGTTAATTTAAACAGTAGTACATAATAATCTCTTCCAATCACATAGAACAAAAAAATTTCATAACAGAGGAAAAGAAAAACCTTTAGTTCGCAAATTATGCTAAAGTATTGAATGGACTACACAAAAATAAGTATTCAAGCAAATGAGATTTTAAAATTTTGTAATAATCCATGCTTAGGTAATATTTCTCTAGCCGAGGTTGCATCTATTTTCCAATCGGCTATAGTCAAAATTCAATTACATATAAAAAATAAATTCAATTTTTTGAAAAAGAAAAAGAATTTGCCACATGATAATTTATGAATGAACTATTGGTTGGCTCGGTGAAACCACGGATGCACCAAAGTAACTTGCATAGAGAAACACTTTGGTGAACTCTTTATTCCACCTATTTTGTATGTGCACTTAATTCCTAATCACAAGTTTGCCACCTAATTTTTTGGACAAATTATAAAAATCATCCTAGAAGTATAGTGGTAATTATGATTACACTCTTAAATTTTTAATGTTAAAAATTGAGCCCTCAAACTTTTAGAATTGTTAAATTAAACTCTAATATTTTCAATAAATGTAGAAATTAGACTTCCAAATAATAAAATTGATCCCCCAAACTTACACAATTGTTATAATCTCTACAATTATATAAGTTTTAAGGGATCTAATTTTAACACTTAGGATATTCGAGGACTCAATTCTTACAAAATTATCACCATAATTTAAAGTTAGTATTTGCAATTTGCCATTTTTTTTTTAAAGAAACAAAATTTTAAAATAGTATTTTGAGGAGGAAATAGAGAGAGGGATGTATTAGTCTTTTCATATATAATAAGCATACCCGTGTAGACGCCATGGTAGATATGAGGAAGCTCAGCAAGGAACTTAACGATGAAGGTGCATGCGACACTGGCAGTATCATGGCCGCCGATCAACAAGCCCAGAATCTTATCGGCGATATCGGATTCGTTCATGAACACTCCGTTTTCATCGCACGTTAGAAGCATGTGAGACAGAATGTCCTGCGTCGCCGACGCTTTTCCTTCCGCCAGATCCCATCTCCTCTTCTTCACGATCGCCACCAGTTCCTTTCTGATGAACTTCGACGCCTTTATCGCTCGATTGAACGGCGTTCCTGGTAGATCGATCGGCACCGATATGATTCCGGCTGCAATGTGCTCAAATGGTCCCGATAATCTCTTTACATGGATTTCATCTTCCACGCTAACGAACAATCGGCACGCCAGCGAGAATGTGAAGCTAATTCCATTGGAAATCGATCAATCAGAATTCAAAACGAAAAAAATGAGAATGTGAAGAAGCTAATTCCATTATCGGAAGTCGATTAATCAGAATCCACAAGAGAAAATGAAATCGAAATTCAAATGAAGCCTAGTTCCATAATCGGAAGTAGATCAATAAAAAATCGCAACAGAAAACGAAATCGAAAGTGAAGAAGCTAATTCCATTATTGGAAGTCGTTCAATCAGAATTCACAACAGAAATCGAAATCAAAATCAGAATCAAAATCAAAATCAAAGATTGCAGAAATTGAAACTGGATTGAATCATAATTGTTTGATTTTTTACCTTTTAGCAAGAGGAAACACGAGAACCTCTTCTCTGTTCTCCCAGAAGGACGCGAAATGGCGTTGAGCAAGTTCATCCATAACTCCAATATAACGCTGAAGCGCTTCCGGCTTAAGAAACTGCGGGAGGAATTTCTTGAGTTTCTTAGCTTCTTCTTTGGAGCTGGTCTGAGTGGAAGAGGGGAAGATCTTGTTGACGGAATCCGGCCACCAAGGAGTAACGAGTTTATTCTCGTTAGAGAAGAGGAACTTGTTACAGGCAGAGCCACAGAAAATGGCGGCCGGAACGCCGACAATGGAGGTTTTGAAGACATCAGACTTGTACTTATGCAAACGATCGAAGATGAACTTCTCAGGCTCGCCTTTCCAGCCGGTGGATAAGAACTCGAGGCTCTCACCGAGGATGGGAAGGCCAATGGCGCCGGGAGGAACGTTGGGATAGGAGAATAAGGATTTGTGGTTGTGGAAGAGGATGAAGAGAGTGAGAGAAAGGAAGAAGAGGAAGAAGATTAAGAGAGAAATGAGGAAATGCTCCATTGTTACGTTGTTAAAGCTTCTCTGAGCTCTTCCTACTACAGAGACACAGAGGATTGGAGGGAGATTGGAAATTTTTTGTGGGAAATATAAAGGCACAAAAAATAAGGAGACTGATACTTGTGCGTGTTTGCGTCTAATTATGAAATTATTTAATTTGTAATATGTGTTGGGATTTTATTTTATGTTTTGGGAAAAATCTTTCCAGTTTTTCGAAATTAATTTATTTAAATGTTGATGTGACTTGTTGACTAAGTTAATTATTAGATTACTTATTTTTAATTTTATTTAAAAATATTTTCTAAAAAACATCGGATATTTTATGACCTAATTGAAATTCTAAGGTACAATGAACCGTCTTGTTCAAACCAAGCCCACTGCGAAAAAAAATATATTCTTCATTTGATCAATGAAGCTTCATCCAACACTGAAACTTCAATGACTGGTGATAATCTACTGATTTTGACTAATTTTGAGTCGAAGCAGATCAATATTCATCTTCGTTCATTGTCTAGGCGAAGCATGTTGACCACCATGACCTGATTTTTTTTTTTTTTCTAATGCTTCGTCTACTCTTCCATTTGTTCAGTGTCCAAATAATCTGTAGTTAAAGGTAAGTGAAAATAACATACGCAATTCTTCTATGTGACTTTTGTTTTCAGTTTGGTTTAAATTTTGGTGCCTTCAAATTTTAGGATAAAATTAAAGTGATTAATAACTTTCTAACCAATAAGAAAAGTCATATGTTGATGTTTTAATTTTTTTATTGCAGATGTATGAATCCATATAAGAGTTTCGGTGGTTAGAATCATATTGAATCCACCAAGAATCTACTTATTAATCCAAAATTTTAGTTTCTGGAATGTATTTGGGTAGTTCGAACTCACAAATTGAAATTTACATACTATGGAGAATTTGATTTGAGGTCATTCGTGGTCAGTGAACAAACAATGAACAAAGAACAAGTGTGTTGTGGATTGTACACATATCTGATAGCCGCGCCTGTGAACGATTGATGAACATAACAGAGAATAAGATTTCCTAGGTTTTGTGTTCACATTGTTAGTTGTTTTAGGGCTCAAATTGGGTTTTTTTTTTTTTCTTTTTACTTTTAAGAAAATTTAAATCCAAATCATCAACTTAGCTAGCAAGCCACATAAACATTTAAATAATGGACAAATATGTTAATTTAAACAATTTTGTTAATGAAGAGGACCTTTTAAACCTATTATTGAAAACTTGGGAACGAAAATGGCTAATTTGAAACTTCAGAGACCAAACACACCTATTCCAAAAAAACTTGAGGACTAAAAAGGTATTTTTCCCTTTTTAATCTATTGAAAAATATTTTCAAATAAAGTAAAATGTCATTTTCAAATATTTTCAATGATAAATGAGAGTAGTCTAGACATAACATTTTGCTATATTTATAAATTTTTTGACTAATTTTTTTTATATTTTAAACCGCCCATGATTTTATCTAAAAAACAAATTATTGTTATGATGGGAGTAGTGAATATTTTAAAGAAAAATACTCCGGTGACACCTATCCACTATATTGCCTAATCACAATTTGACATGTAGAAAATTATTTTTATTTATTTATTTTTCAAATGTTTTAATTATTTTTTTTTGTGTTTAAGTGATGAAAATGGATGCATAGAGATGGGTCGATGGACCCAAGTATTACCTTGATTTATTTTTTTTTTAAAAAAATACGGTTGCATATAGAATTGTTCTTGGTTTTGGTTGTAACATTTTTATACCCAACTCAACTATTTGGATTGTAAATTTCATCAACCCAAATAATACTTATTAAATAATTAACCTAATCCAACCCAACCATTAAACATTTGAGTTGGGTTGGTTTGGATTATTCGGATCATTTATTTTAATTTTTGTTCTAAATATAAGTAAAATATTAATATATATAAATTTTATTTAATTATTGTTATATATTGAATTAATATTACAAACTCAATCTCAATTTATATTATGAAAATTTTCTTTTCAAAATGGATTCAGATTGAGAATTAGTTGTTGGTGTTGATTTGAAATGTTCAAATTGACAAGAGGTAATTCGATTATATATGATATGATCGGTGTGATGTATGAGATACATCTAGTGGAGGATTAATGTAAATGTGATTTATATTAAGTGCCATGGAATAGAAAAAGAGTTATGGTTTATATGTTTCATGAGATGAAATATTAAAACTATAGGTTATAAATATAGTATGGTAAGTTAATTATCATTTATATTTATAATAATATTGATTATTGGATAATTATCTCTTTTTCTATAATAACCAATTGAGTGGGAGGTTATTGATGGTTTCATGGTAACCGAGAGATAAAAAGAAAAATGTTTGCAAATGTTGATTTGAGATTTCCACTCTCGAAAAGTTCTCACGAAAAGATTGTCAAGTAAATAAGATTTACTAAACGACAGCTTGAAGAGACTAGACGATAGTGGAGTGTTCCTATACGATAGACACTCAGCTGGACGATTAGCTAAACGATCGCATAGCTTTTATTAAACAATTGGCATTGTCCTATATGATAGGCTTTGATATCTCCCACTTGCTCATTCGTTTACACGATTGTTCTTCTCTGTTCTCTGTCTCTAACCAAGTCCACATAGAGCCCACACTCTAAATTCTTATACCGAGAATACTGATGACTAAAATTTGTGAATGCAATATGCGATGCATGTCTTAAGCTATGCGTTAATTCTCACGCGTCGGTGGTCATGCATTGGAATGAAAGTATGCGTTACTCTTATACGCAATGACCATGCATTCCCGTCACAAGTTTTCTTGCACTCATGCCAAGTATAATGCGAACGCAAGTTTCTCGAGTGATCCGAGGTCGAACTCAGGGACTTGTAGCTAGACGTATGCGGTAATGTGTTTGTGGCGGATGAATAAAAGAATGATGGGGGGTTTTAAGCTACAAACTACTCCTACTCCTACCTAACAGACAAAGCATAGGAAGTATGAATGAGAGGCGGAGACACGACAACTATTGACGCATAGTAAATGCATGGAAAAATAGATAAAATGTGAGGATGTCTTCACTGCAACACTAAGCTTGACCGCAAGGGTAACCCCAACCAGCGCAAACTATGCAATCATGCTACACACACTTGTGCCTAATTCTAGGATGCATGCGATGTATATACGATAGTGCCGAGAAGCCTATTTCTAAACCTCCATAACCCGCTCACATGCTCTCGCTGCATAAGCATGATAGCCGCATACCACCTTATCCTACTTCTGGACGCATGCAATATCCTATCCGTATAGTGCATATGCTGTATAATAGCAAACGGAGCTTATCTCTAAGTTCCCCATTCTTGCTTATGCGTTCCAATCCGCTCTCTCGAGCCTTAGATTTGGGTTTTAGATTACTTTCCCAAGTATGCCTAAATGATGAATGATGTGCTCATAAGACAAGGTAACCGCATAAACTTGGCTGGCGTAAGATTATTCCTATCTCTAGTGAATATTTTCTTACATTGCTTAATGCAACCAACCACTTACCCTCCTGGGCAGTTAGTTGTTGCTGACTTCACTCATAGACAAGCGTCTGCCTATAGACAGGCGTTGCTACAGCTTCACACTAAGCAAATAAGGTTTTCTCACAATACTCATGCAACGCACACCTCCCGGTTGTTTGCTACATGCTTCATATTCCTATGCCGCATGATTAAGTATACGATATTCTAACAATCTCACTAAGTGATGCAATAAAAGTTAAGGATGCTAAGAAAAGAAAGATGGAGATGGAATCGAAGGAAACATAGAAATGCATTGAACACACAATATATTAATTTCTTAAGCCAAAATGTAATACAATACAATATAAGAAAAGAAGAGAAAATGAAAGGACTAGTTGGAAGCAATATCTTGCTTCCAGCAGATGTCAAGGCTACTGGTGGTACCATAGAAGAGCGGTGGAGCTGACTCTCTCGAGATCTAACTCCGACGAAGGCTTCGGTCATCACTCGGAATGGATGAAGGAGATGAAGAACTCTTAAGCTTTCTTCTAACGTGTTCGTCCGGATCATAAGGATCCACCCAAAGGTAGAAACTTGGATGATTTGAAGTTTTGCTCATCAACTTCTATTTATAGAACTTGATCACCTACAACATTAATGGACATGCTCTGATTTTGACATTTGCAGTGCGTTGATCCTTTTCTGAATCTCTGCTGCTAACGGCGTGGTAGGTGAACTGTCAACATCATCTTTTGATTTTTCTGAGATATACGTTGATGCATCCATTCCACCAACCTTGCGTTCATCCCTATATTATGGTTATCATCATGTAGCTGCAATCTTGCAATGACCGCATTCGCTTGATTTCCGCAACTTCTACACGATGACCACAATCGCTTAACGATCGCAACTCCTATGCAATGGACGCATGCAGTTGATTACTGTAACACCCATGCATTTAACACGATGACCATGCGTTCCCGTCACAAGTTTTCTTGCACTCATGCCAAGTATAATGCGAACGCAAGTTTCTCGGGTGATCCGAGGTCGAACTTAGGGACTTGTAGCTAGACGTATGCGGTAATGTGTTTGTGGCGGATGAATAATAGAATGATGGGGGGTTTTAAGCTACAAACTACTCCTACTCCTAACTAACAGACAAAGCATAGGAAGTATGAATAAGAGGTGGAGACACGACAACTGTTGACCCGTAGTAAATGCATGGAAAAATAGATAAAATGTGAGGATGTCTTCACTGCAACACTGAGCTTGACCGCAAGGGCAACCCCAACCAGCGCAAACTATGCGATCATGCTATACACACTTGTGCCTAATTCTAGGACGCATGCGATGTATATGCGATAGTGCCGAGAAGCCTATTTCTAAACCTCCATAACCCGCTTACGTGCTCTTGCCGCATAAGCGTGATAGTCGCATACCACCATATCCTACTTCTGGACGCATGTAATATCCTATCCGTAGGGTGCATACGCTGTGTAATAGCAAATGGAGCTTATCTCTAAGTTCCCTATTCTTGCTTATGCGTTCCAGTCCGCTCTCTCGAGTCTTAGATTTGGGTTTTAGACTACTTTCCCAAGTATGCCTAAATGATGAATGATGCGCTCATAAGACAAGGTAACCGCATAAACTTGGCTGACGTAAGATTATTCCTATCTCTAGTGAATACTTGCTTACATTGATTAATGCGACCAACACTTACCCTCCCGGGCAGTTAGTTGTTGCTGACTTCACTCATAGACAAGCGTTGCGTCTGCTTATAGACAGGCTTTGCTACAGCTTCACACTTAGAAAATAAGGTTTTCTCACAATACTCATGCAACGCACACCTCCCGGTTGTTTGCTACATGCTTCATATTCCTATGCCGCATGGTTAAGTATACAATACACTAGCAATCTCACTAAGTGATGCAATAAAAGTTAAGGATGCTAAGCAAAGAAAGATGGAAATGGAATCGAAGGAAACATAGAAATGCATTGAACACACAATGTATTAATTTCTTAAGCCAAAATGTAATACAATACAATATAAGAAAAGAAGAGAAAATGAAAGGACCAGCTGGAAACAATGTCTTGCTTCCAGCGGATGTGTGTCAAGGCTGCCGGTGGTGCCATGGAAGGGCGGTGGAGCTGACTCTCTCGAGATCTAACTCCGGCGAAGGCTCCGGTGGTCACTCGGAATGGATAAAGGAGATGAAGAACTCTCAAGATTTCTTCTAACGCGTTCGTCTGGATCACAAGGATCCACCCGAAGGTAGAATTTGAACGATTTGAAGTTCTGCTAGTTGGCTTCTATTTATAAAGCTTGATCACCGACAACATTAATGGACTTGCTCTTATTTTGACATTCGCGGCGTGATGGTCCTTTTCTGAATCTCTGCTGCTAACGGCGTGGTAGGTGAAATGTCAACATCATCTTTTTGATTTTCCTGAGATATGTGTTGATGCGTCCATTCCACCAACCTTGCGTTCATCCCTCTATTATGGTTATCATCGTGCAGCCGCAATCTTGCAATGAGCGCATTCGCTTGATTACTGTAACTTCTACACGATAACCGCAATCGCTTGACGATCGCAATTCCTATGTGATGGATGCATGCGGTTGATTACCGCAACACCCATGCGTTGAACGTATGCGTTCGCATTTGCGATGGAGAATTTCTCGCATGCGTTCGTCTATGCGATAGCCCGGCTTCCGCATCTGCTTCTGCTATTTGCGTTAACTATAAAGATAAACAATCGAACGCATAATAGTGGGTTAGCCGAGATTCTTAATGTTGAACGATGCAAACTCATTTTCTCATAAATTTCTAACATAATTGCCGCATATTCTGCTTAACAGCCTTCATAATTCTAAATAAAAGGCCTAAGATGACGTGCATTTCTGCATGTCATCAAATACCGAGATAACCTTTGTGGTGGTGTCATACTCAACTCGACACTAGTCGAGGTTCTGTAGAGGCCATTTGAGGAGTTTGGGGTGATCGCTGTGTTCATGGTCGAGTTGATCGTGCAGTGTAGCGGTCGTAGTGTACGAACGTTTGTGTGTTGCTATGTTACTGTGATCGAGCGTTCATGATCGAGGGATCTTAAAGATGAGTCTTCAAAGGTATATGAATTCTTCCCTTGATCTTTAGAAAAGCATGTTGTAATTTTGATTTATGCATAACCGTATGTTTTCATTTGTGTACTCTAATTGTTAATGTTCGAATACGATTGAAATTTGGAACGATCCTTCCGCTGCTCATGGAAATCCTCATATTCTGATGTCCTTCAATTGGTTTTAGAGCTAGGTTGTTCTGATATTCCAAATTTTACTTTTGTTTTTAACTTCTTTTACAGTCGTGGTGGGTTTTCTACATTGTGTTTAATAATTAAATTCGTTTGTGGATGGCATTGATGGGTGTGTATGGATTTAATTGCCTCTGTTTTAACGCTTTCTTTAAATTACAATGTGTTAATTTGTAAGGGGCCCTATGTTTTTGGGCATAATTAACTTGCTATCGAGTCTGTAATTTAAAGTGTCTGAGTTAGTCGAGTCGTTCGTGATGAAGTTTTAAAGCATGGAGATGCGGTTCTCAGTGAAAAAGAAGACCAAGAGTTGTTCGTGTCGTGTAGCCTCAGGTAAACGGTCGTTAGGATTTAACAAAACGATCCTGTAAATTTTCTATAAGATCGTGTATTATTTACTAAACATCCTTTAGCTAATGCTAAACGATAAGGTAAATCGTTTACTCTATTGCATAGCGTTGGTTGCCCGGTCGCATAGACGCTGGAGGTAAACGATCGTAGTGGGAGTATATGATACTCATCGTTTAGAAGAAGGCACGCGCTAAACGATCATAAAGTTAGCATGCTCATCGCATAGTCATTGACTACACGATCATGTGGTATACGATACAAAGGTGCTCACTTAGCGATCATTTAGAGGATGGTGCTTCGCCGCATTGTAGTCGTTTAGACGATCGTATAAGGCTTGCATTGTGCGCAATGCGCTAGACAATTGCATACCTCGTGCTTCATTGCATAGTAAAAGGTACACGATCGTTTCTAACGATCGTTTAGCTCTGGGAGCGTTGGTAAAGGATTGAGCAAAACGTTTTTTCTTTCGTGTAGACGATCACGGGAAGATTGGTGCACGATCAGTGGAGACACGTTTCTTCGCCCGGATGGTTCAAGACCCGGTTCGCCTATTTGAACCGGAGACTCCTTGTTTTTGTAATAGTTAGCTTTAGTTTTGAGGATTTTTAGGCAATTTTTCTCGGTTCATCAACATTTGTTTATTATACATGTAATGTATGTGGTTTATATGGCAAAATGTTTGACATATAGATTTGAAACCCACCTTAGGTTGTGCAATTATTCATGCATCATGTATTATAAGTATTATAATATGGCATGAAGAAATTACATGAAAGCATGCGCATGCATCAAGAAATATAAGAGTTATATTTGTGCATGCAATAAGCATATTCATGCATCATCTTTATATTATAAGCGTTATAGTATAAGGGTGTATGGAAACATGTTTTTGCTTGATTCATTGCTTGTTTGTATAAAAGTTATATAAAAAGGTAGCAATGAATGAACGATGCATTGAGCATGACACTTAAGTTGTTTATAAAAGTTATGAATGCCTTCCATCTATCTACTTTGTGTTGTGGTTAGTTTTGGTTGTTTCCGTTATAAGTGTTATAAAGGAAATTAGAACTAAAATCGATAAGAAAGAGTTGCATGTGGACTTAGGGTGAACTCATGTTTTAAAAGGGTTCTAAAATTCGATTGAGATAGACCTAAGTTCAAAGGTTCTATTGAGATTAGTAACCTAGTTTAATCTTTTTAAATTGGTTTAATAGGAATAAATTGATTGGCATAAAAGATTAAAATTGTATTAAATCTATCTATAAGGGATTTTTTGTCTAAGGCGGGTTCTGTCTAGGCTAGGGTTCTCAAGCTGACGGAAATAGAACACCCCTACCTAGAAACCTACTTGGAAAGGTGAATTAGATAGATTTTTTGTAAGCATGCGACAGTTGGTCAAAGACTCCGTTAAAGGGTTTAATGGATGATGGCCAAAAAGTTGTTTCAACTATTGATGCGTGAAATTATGATGCGATGGTGTGAGTATGCGATGATGTGTGTGTTATGCGGTGATCATGCAAGTTTTCCTAACAAAGCCCAAGTATAAGCCTGCTTAGGTTTCCTGATAAGTCCAGGGTCAAACACAGGGACTACTAAGTAGATATGCGGCAGACTCTTTGATTCTATTGCGATGGTGAAAAAGAAGTGGATAGTGTTTTGTTTTATATTTTTCCTATGCGACGAAGTTGAATGCGAAGTGATGAAAGTGTAGAGTTACAATAAGTATGTGATGAAGGGGTTGAGAAGGGGTCTAGCTAACACTTCCTAAGATTGTGTACAAGTTATGCGATCAAGCTATACACAAATAATAGTACTACATTCTCAATGCAGAATGTCATAATTCCTATTTCTAGGACGCATGCGATGTATATGCGAAAACTGTTGATAGAACTTATTCCTAAGTTTCTACTCTTGCTTATGCGATCTAATCTGACTCTCCCAAGTCTAGATTCTATCTTTAGACTACTCTCCCAAGTATGTCCAAATGTCGAATGATGCACTCATAAGACAAGGTGACCGCATACCACCGTTCCTATTCCTAGGGCGCATGTGATGTGTAAATAGCAGATAGAACTTATTCCTAAGTTTCTACTCTTGCTTATGCGGTTCTAATTTGACTCTCCTAAGTCTAGATTCTGTCTTTAGACTACTCTCCCAAGTATGTCCAAAGGGTGAATGATGCATACATAAGACAAGATGATCGCATAAAATGTAAATCTTAGGTCATGCTAGCTAAGTACTTCTCAACCCATTCAGAAATTTAGTTACTCATGCATGATGTGGAGAGATTGAACATGAATTGAAATGAAGTTTCCATTTTCTGCAATTAAAGTATTGAATACAAAATAACAAATGGATTTGGAGATAAGAAGCTCGGTAAGCAATGTCTTGCTTCCCACGGCCTTTTATACTGCTCTTTATCACTTCAACTCTGTTTTAAATGTGGATTCTTGCTCTTGCAAGGGTTTTCCCTCTCTCCTTTGTATTGCTTTCCGGCAGTCTCTCGATTTGTCTGGGAGCGATTTCTCTCGGCTTCGCCTTGTCTCCTTGCTCTCTCCGTCTTCTATGTATATGTATATGTACGTGCGTTGATCGATCGGGTTAACTAACTCCCTTTCTCTCGGGTGGCCTTCGGTATTTATAGATTTCAAGGTGAAGCAGCTTTTCTTACAAATGATTGCAGTGATGGGCGATATTAATTTCCCTACTCTATTGCGCCGTTTAAAAGTCATCGGAAGTTCAATGAACTTGCTACAGTGTGCTTTTAACGGCTTGTCAACTAAATTCAGAATCGATTGTTATCAGTTTTACGTCCCATCACAATTTATTATGTTGTCACCTTGATGTGAGGTCTTTATGCGATTACCTTTTCAAGAAAACTTCTCACGATCGAATGTCTTGCGATCACAACTTCAAGCGTGTTGATGCATTGTGCCTTTGGATCGCAATTTCATGTGCACCATCGCATTGTACTTGCACAAAATAAGTAAATTAACTGCTTTTATGCGATGAGCGCTTGCGATCGCAATTCCTTTCAGTTTAGCGCTTTTGGACATGATATTGCCTATTTTACCATCATATTTTCTCATTATTTTACTTATTTGGGCTGTAATAACTTGTATTTCTACCAGTTATAAACTATCCAAGGTAAAAGTTACTCTTGAGAAAACCTAAACAGCCATTTAGTTAAAATTCTTAGCCGTGTTTTTTCTAAGTAAACTAAACCCTAAGTTATAAAATTCTTAGTGGGAGGTAAAGATGTATCTGATATGTCAATGATTACACTCACGTTTCTCCCTGAATGTTCACACCGTGAGATTCATGCTTGTTCTCGTGGTGCCCTGGGAGCATCCCCCTTCGAATGGTGTTTACATGAGTCAATATTAAGGTGGACGGAGAGAGTGTTTATAGTAAGTAGGTGAAGGGTGTGTGTCAACACGTCCGACGGTCTCTGTCATTGGTTCACACCGTGACATCATTCTGTACTCCCTCGTGGGGACTTAGGTGCGTCCCTCTTCGGATGGGTTTTGTGCAGTTGGTCAAGAACAAAGTGAACTCAGAAAATGGATAGGGTCACTTTAGGTTTTTCCCCAATCGGATTTTTTCCCTTCGGATTGGCTGCTTGGGGCGGATCTCTAGGGCCTCAAATGGGGGGTCACATGGGAGATTGTTAAGTAAGTCAATGATCTCTTGACCAAATCAATGATGGCTAGTCGTTATAGGAGCAAGAGTTGTTCTGGTATTAATGACTGATTGAGAATTTCTCAATTCAAAGGAGGGATAATTGACCACCCTTCGGCGGCTTTTGTCCTAAACCTTTGAAGCGTCATTGCGAAACTAGATGTCATATGGGGTTCATGTTAGTTTTGCTAAACCTTATTCGATGTTGTATTTGTTTTTTCAACAGGTATTTGCTTCAAATCTAACGTAGGTCAATGTGTTTTTCTTTTCAGCAACTTGTTAGTATTTTCGTTTAAAGTCTTTAATTTGACCGATTACTGATGACATATAGAAATGCACGTCATCTTAGGCATTTTTATTTAGAATTATGAGGGCTGTTAAGCATAATATGCGACAATTATGTTAGGAATTCATAGGAAAATGAGTTTGCGTCATTCAACATGAATAATCTCGGCTAACCCACTATTATGCGTTATTATGCGTTCAATTGTCTATTTTTATAGCTAACGCAGGAAGTGGACGCAGACGTGGAAGCCGGCCTATCGCATAGACGACCGCATGCAGAGAAACTCTCCATCGTAAACGCGAATGCATACGATCAACACATGGGTGCTGCAGTAATCAACCGCATGCGCCCATTGCATAGGAGTTGCGATCGTCAAGCGATTGCGGTCATCGTGTAGAAGTTGTGGTAATCAAGCGAATGCGGTCATTTCAAGATTGCCGCTACACGATAAACCATAATAGTGGGATGACCGCAAGGTTGGTGGAATGGAAGCATCAACGCATATCTCGGAAAAATCAAAAGATGATGTTGACATTTCACCTACCACGTCGTTAGCAGCAGAGATTCAGAAAAGGACTAACGCGCCGCGAATGTTAGAATCAGAGCAGGTCCATTAATGCTGTCGGTAATCCAAGCTCTATAAATAGAAGCCGATGAGTAGAATTCCATTTCATCTGGGGTTTTCATCCAAGGTTTCCTACCTTCGGGTGGATCCTTGTGATCCAGACAAACACGTTAGAAGAAAGCTTGAGAGTTCTTCATCTCCTTCATCCATTCCGAGTGACGACCGAAGCCTTCGCCAGAGTTAGATCTCGAGAGAGTCAGCTCCACCGCCCTTCCATGGCACCACCAACAGCCTTGACACACATCCGTTAGAAGCAAAGACATTGCTTCCAGCTGGTCCTTTCATTTTCTCTTCTTTTCTTATATTGTATTGTATTACATTTTGGATTAAGAAATTAATACATTGTGTGTTCAATGCATTTCTATGTTTCCTTCGATTCCATCTCCATCTTTATTACTTAGTATCCTTAACTTCCATTGCATCACTTAGTGAGATTGCTAGAGTATCCCATACTTAGTCATGCGGATTAGAGATATGAAAGCATGTAGAAAACATCGGAAGTATGCGTTGTGCGAGTGTTGTGAGAAAACCTTATTTCTTAGTGTGAAGCTATAGCAACACCTGTCTATAGGCGAACGCAATGCTTTGTCTATAAGTAAAGTTCAGCAACAACTAATTGCCCGAGAGGGTAAGTGGTTGGTCACATCAAGCAATGTAAGCAAGTATTCACTAGAGATAGGAATAATCTTACGTCAGCCAAGTTTATGCGGTTACCTTGTCTTATGAGCGCATCATTTTGTCATTTAGGCATACTTGAGAGAGTAGTCTAAAAACTAAATCTAAGACTCAGAGAGTGGATGAAACGCATAAGCAAGAATAGGGAACTTAAGGAATAAGCATCTGTTTTTTGCTATTACACAGCATATGCACCCTACGGATAGGATATTGCATGCGTCCAGAAGTAGGATACGGTGGTATGCGGCTATCACGCTCATGCGGCGAAAGCACGTAAGCGGGTTATGGAAGCTTAGGCATAGGGTTCTCGGCGCTATCGCAGATACACCGCATACATCCTAGATTTAGGCACAAGTGTATGTAGCATGATCACATAGCTTACGTTGGCTGAGGCTACCCTTGCGGTCAATCTTAAGGGTTGCGATGTAGACATCCTCACATTTTATTTATTTTCCATCCATTTACTTCACGTCAACAGTTTTTGTGTCTCTACCTCTCGTGCATACTTCTCATTTCGTTGTCTGTTAGTTAGGAATAGGAGTAGTTTATAGCTTATTGATGACGGGAAATTAGATGTCAATTACTCGACAGCTAAAATCCCTTGGACACAATATGCGATGCATGTTCTTAAGGTATGCGTTGATTGTCATGCGTCGATGGTCATGCGTTGGAGTGACTATGCATTAACAAATGTATGCTATGACCATGCATCCTATCACAAGTTTTCTTGCACTCACGCCAAGTATAACGCGAATGCAAGTTTCTCGAGTGATGCGAGGTCGAACTCAGGGACTTGTAGCTGGGTGAATGCGGTAATATGCACGGTTGAATAAAAGAATGGATGGGAAGGTTTCTAAGTTAACACTACTCCTACTCTTAGTTAACAGACAACACAATGAGAATATGCATGAGAGGTAGAGACACGACAACGATTGATAGGAATTAAATGAATGGAAAATTGGATAAAATGCGGAGATGTCTTCATTGCAACATTTAAGAGTGACCGCAAGGGCAACCTTAGTCAACGCAAGCCATGTATTTATGCTACACACACTTGAGACTAACTCTAGGACGTATGCAATGGGTATGCATAAGTGTCGAGATGATCGCATACAACCACCCTATACTACATCCTTGACGCATGCAATATCATATCCGTAGGGTGCATACACTATGTGAAAGCAAACGGAGCTTATCTCTAAGTTCCCCATTCTTGCCTATGCGTTCCAATCCTCTCTCAAGTCTTAGATTTGGGTTTTAGACTACTCTCTCAAGTATGCCTAAATGATGAATGATGCGCTCATAGGACAAGGTAACCGTATGAACTTTGCTGACATAAGATTATTCCTATCTCTAGTGAACAATGACTTACATTGCTTAATGCGACCAACCACTTACCTTCCCGGGCAGTTGGTTGTTGCTGACTTTACTCATAGACAAGCATTATGTTGTCCTAGAGATAGGCGTTGCTACAGCTTCACACTAAGCAAATAAGGTTTTCTCACATACTCGCATAACGCACACCTCTCGGTGGTTTGCTACATGCTTCATATCCCTAATTCACATGACTAAGTATGCAATACTCAAGCTATCTCATTAAATGATGCAATGAAGGTAAAGAAGCTAAGTAAAGAAGATGGAGATGGAATCGAAGGAAATATAGAAATGCATTGAAAACAAAATGTATTAATTCCTTAATAAAAAAATGTCATACAATACAATATAGGAAAAGAAAGGAAAATGAAATGACCTGCTGGAAGCAAAGACTTGCTTCCAGCGGATGTGCGTCAAGGCTGCTGGTGGTGCCATGGATGGGCAGAGAAGTTGACTCTCTCGAGGTCTACTCCGGTCGTCACTCGGAATGGATGAAGAAGGTGAAGATCTCTCAAGTGTGTTCTCACGCATTTGTTTGGATCACAAGGATCTGCCCTAGGAGAACCCCAGGCGAAAACCTTGGATCATTTGGAATTCTGCTCATCGACTTCTTTATATAGAGGTTGGATTGCCGATAGCATTAATGGACGGCTCTAATCTGACATTCGCGGCGTGTTTAGTCTTTTCTGAATCTCTACTGCTAACGGTGTGGTAGGTGGGATGTCAACATCATCTTTTGATTTTTCCAAGGTAGATGCGTTGATGCATTCACTCCACCAACCTTGTGTTGATCCCATTAGTATGCATTATCGTGTAGCCGCAATCATTCAGTGGCCGCATTCACTTAATACCGCAACTCTACATGATGACCGCAATCGCTTGACGCGTGTAACTCCCATGCGATGGACGCATACGGCTGATTACCGCAACATCCATGCATTGATCGAACACGTTCACCTTTGCAATGGAGAGTTTCTCTACATGCAGTCGTCTATGCGGTAGTCACATTCCGCGTTTGCGTCCACTTCTCGCGTTAGCTATAAAAATAGACAATTGAACACAAAATAACGCATGATAATGAGTTAGTTGAGGTTCTTAATGCTGAACGACGCAAGCACAATTTCTTATGAGTTCCTAACATAATTGCCGCATATTCTGCTTAACAGTCCTCATAATTATAAGTAAAAGGCCTAAGATGACATGCATTTCTGCTTGTCATCACTTATACCCTCCATCATTCTTTTATTCAACCGCCGCAAATATTACGGTGTAGCATTTAGTTACAAGTCCCTGAGTTCGATCTCGGATCACCCGAGAAACTTGCGTTCGTGTTATACTTGGTGTGAGCGCAAGAAAACTTGTGACGGGAATGCCTGGTCATTACATACATTCATTAATGCATAGTTTCATTCCAACAAATGACCACCGACGTATGATAATCGACGCATAACTTAAGACATGCATCGCATAAATGCGTTCACTAATTTTCGCCATTAAGTTTTTGGCGCCGTTGTCGGGGACTTGACAACTAATTCTTTGTTGAGTTTGTGTCTCTATAGGCAACCTTTTTATCTTGGGAGTATTGCTGCTTGTGCGACCAAGTTTGGGTTACTTTGAAATATTCAAATTGACAAGAGGAAGTTCAATTATATATGATATAATTGGATAGGTTAATTATATATGATATAATTGGCTAAATGTACGAGATACATTATTTTGGAGGAAATTAGATATAAATATGATTTATTTCAAGTAGAGGAGAAAATATTATAGTAGATATGTGATATCAAACTATAGGTTAAAAATATAATATGATTATATTTATTAATATTTTAGTTGGTTAATTATATGATAATTAACCCAAAAATCACGTTCGGACGTGGGTTAGTGGGAATGCGTCGGTTATTGTAACCGATGAATTAAAATGAAAATGGTTTTCATTTTGAATCGTTCGTCGTCGCCCGTCCAAAAGAAAAAGAGAGATCGCGCTGGTGAATCGTAAACAATCGGTTAAGAATTTCGAGAGCCTATACGATAGTCACTCTCCGCATAAACAATCGTCCACCTCGCGCCTAAACGATCGCACACTAGTTTCTACACAATTGCATAGCTTCCCTAAACGATCGTAGTGTGTGCCGAGTTTGCTAAACGATCATTCAGAAAAACCTACATGATCGTGTAGTGTCTTCTAAACGATAAGCATCGTGCTATACGATAGCACCTTTTTCCCTCCAACTTGCTTATCGACTAAACGATCCGTGCTTCCTCCTTCCTCTACTAAATTCACCAAAGACCACGCTTTCTGTTCTCACTCTGAGAATACAGGGCTCTTTTCTGGTGGTGTCATCCCCGCGGCGTTCGTGTTTGTGCGATTGTTTGTGCTGCTATAGTCGACGCTGCTGCTGGGCCTTGGTTGATTGAGTGGAGGTTTTCGCTGCATTGAGTTTCGAAATTTGAAGGCTGTCTTCAACTAGTATGGCAACTCATTCCCTTGTTATTTTGTTATTCATAACATGCCGATAATTACTGTTTGTTTGTATAACTGTACGTATCAATGTATATTGTTGTATTTCGGTCGCTATGAGATCGGAGTGATCCAAACGTGCTCATGGAACTTTTCGGTAAGAGATTCTTTAGAGGGAACTTGAAGATGAGTCTTGAAAGGTATGTGAATTCTTCTCTTCATCTTTAGAAAAGCATTCTGTAATTTCGATTTATGCATAATCGTATGTTTCCGTTTGTGTACTGTAATTGTTAATGTTTGAGTACGATTGAAATTTGGAACGATCCTTCCACTGCTCATAGAAATCCTCATGTTCCAATTTCCTTTAGTTTCTCCCTAAAATTGAGATCTATCCTTGGCCTCGAGGCACCTCTGAAATGTCCCCCTACGGGTGGCATTTGGGTAGGTCAATAACAAGGTGAATGGAGATAATCTTCATAGTAAGTGGGAGTGGGTCGTGTGACAATATATCCCTTGGTCTCTCTCTTTAGATTGGATAAAGTTTTTTTACATCGCCTCGTGGCACCCTGGGAGTGTCCTCCTAAAGGATGGCAGTTTTGCACAACTCTTTATTTGATATCCAAAATTGGATAGGGTTGCTTTAGTCTCTTGTCCTAATCGGCTTTTCCCTAAGGTTGGCTCATTAGGGTGGGACTCTAGGGCCTAAAATGAGGGATTACACTTAAACAAAATTGTTAAGGATATTAACAAATTCTGGACCGAACAATGGTGACTATTAGATTTAGTTACAAGGAGTTGTTTCTGTCTAATGATTGAGATTGTCTCATTCCAGTGAAGGGGCACTTGATCACCTTATGGTGACTTTTATCCTACCTCACTGGAGCATCATTGCAAAATAGATGTCACATAGGGTACATTAGAACTATTTTGCTAAAACTTGATTGGTTCTAAAAGTGGTTTAATGCAAGTAGATTTATTAAGTTTATTCATTTCATTAATTTTATTATGGCTACCGCTACTCTTTCATTACTTGTCATTGATAAACTGACTGGCAAGAATTATGCTAGTTGGAAAAACACTATTAACATGATATTGATCATCGATGACCTAAGGTTCGTCCTTACGGAGGAGTGTCCTCCTATTCCACCTCCTACTGCTACTCGAAATGTTCGAGACGCGTATGAGCGTTGGACACGGGCGAACGAAAAGGCCCAAGCATATATCTTAGNCTACTCGAAATGTTCGAGACGCGTATGAGCGTTGGACACGGGCGAACGAAAAGGCCCAAGCATATATCTTAGCCAACCTTGACGACGTTTTGGCCAAGAAGCATGAGCCCATGATCACTGCAACGAGATCATGGAGTCCCTGAGGGAAATGTTTAGAGAACCGCCTGCGTTCAGGCACAACGCTCTTAAGTACATCTTCAACTCACAGATGAAGGAGGGAACATCTGTTAGGGAACATGTTCTCAATATGATGGTCCACTTCAACATGGTAGAGATGAATGGGTCGAGCATCGATGAGGCCAGGCAGATTAGCATTATTCTAGAGTCGTTACCAGAAAGCTTCATTCACTTTGTAAGCATCTGAACAGGGTTGATTACAACCTTACAACTCTACTTAATGAGTTGCAGACTTTCCAATCTTTGCTGAAAATCAAAGAGAAAAAGGTTGGTGAGGCAAATGTTGCCTCATCTTCCAAAAAGTTCCACAAAGGTTTAACCTCTAGAACTAAGTTTGCACCTTCTACTTCCGGCACCATAAAGTGGAAGAAGAAGAAAAATGGTAAGGCGAAGGCACCTACTAATCCACAACCCGCTACTCCAAAGGGTAGGCAACCAGTGAAGGTTGACAAAGGAAAGTGTTTCCATTGCAATCAGTACGACCATTGGAAGTGGAACTGCATAAGATATGGATGAAAAGAAGAAGGCCAAACAAGGTAAATACGACTTACCAGTTCTGGAAACTTGTTGAGTGGAGAATGATGATTCTGCCAAGATTATTGACTTTGGAGCCACTAACCATGTTTTTTCTTCATTTCAGGGAATTAGTTCCTAGCGGTAGCTTGGTACTGGTGAGATGATGATGCGAATTGGAACCGGGCACATCGTCTCAGCTGTGGTAGTGGGAGGTCTCCAGTTGACTTTATAGAATAGGTTTATCATTCTGAATGATGTATATGTAGTTCCCGAGTTAAAGAGGAACTTAATTTCTGTAAAGTCTTTGCTCGAATGTAATTATCAACTAATTTTTTTTTTTAATGAAGTGTTTATTTCAAAAAATGGTGTTGATATATGTTCAGCTCAACTGGAACAAATGCCCTCCATGACATAGAGATGTTTAAAACTACCATAACTCAAAATAAGCGAATTAAAATTTCTCCTAAAGAAAATGCCAACCTTGGCACCTACGTTTAGGGCACATTAATCTCAATAGAAGTGAGAGGTTGGTGAAGAATGGATTTCTAAGCGAGTTAGAAGAAAATTCTATGCCTTGAAGGCAAAAATACTAAAAGACCTTTTACTAGAAAAGGTTATAGGGCCAAAGAGCCTATAGAGCTAGTGCATTCATGAAGGAATACACAAGCATGTTACAGAAGCAAACAGAATCAATAAGCACTATAATTACATTTAACTTGACTTATAAAGCATGCATATTCAAGTGGGTTTCAAGTTACATACCTTTTGTGATGAAATCTTCAAATCCAAGCTGCTTTCACTCTAATTCAGCTCAAAATCAGCCCGTGAACCACCAAGAGGTCTTCTAAACTATTCTGAATCTTGAATTTGAGTGGTGGAACTCATATTTGAGTGAATTTGAGTGGTGGAACTCAGATTTGAGTGAATTTGGTAAGTATTTTCGTGGGTTTGAAGAGGAAGAAGAAGATGAAGCAAAAACTAGTTTTCCAGCATTCAAATCTCTCAGTCAATCCATCCTCATCTCAGCAAATTGGAAATGTTTTATTCTCAACAACATGCAGCCAACATCAACAAAATCATGGCCAACAGCTACTTTCTCAATTTAGTGGGAATTGTGTGATTATGCATGAATTACACATCATGCTTATGAAGAAAAATGGGGAAAACCCATTTTTTCCGAATTTCCAATTTTTTCTAATTAATTAATTCAGAATCAATTTAAAACTTGATTTAATTAATTCATAATTAATTAAACTTAAATTACAAAATCTAATTTAAATTTAATTAAAATTGGAAATTAATTTTATTTTTAATTAATTAAATAAATTTAATTTAATATCAAATATTAAATTAATCACATACCTAATTTTTAACATGAATCCTATTCATGTTATTAATATTTAACTCAAAATTTAAATATTATACACTCTCCAATATCGAATATAATCAAACAAACCCTAATTTGATTTTGAACTAATTCAAATTCAAAAACCAGAATTTCAAATTTCAACATTTTCAAATTGAAATTCAATTTGAACAATACAAATTGATATCATTCCAAATTCACTTAATTTAATAATTCAAGGTGTTCATGTTTTACGAGCTAGTAGAGGGACCTTATCGACCTATAGATCATGAGCTCCAACGATTAAGATTAATTGGTTAAAACTCTTTAGACCGAATTAATCAGTATTTGTTAACTATCGAGTCACACCACTATAGCTCGATAGTTGCACTCTCCTCATTGTAGATATATTTGTGTCCATATAATTTAACCATAACTAGTAAGTCGACCCTTTACAGGTTATTCGTATTACCGACTGGGTCAATGTATTGTTTTACCCTCGATATTATATCTTGTTCCTTAAGTTCCAACTAATCCTCTAATGAACAATTAGTTTATGATCCAATCACTAAAACGGATCCCTCTTGAGCCAGTGAGAGGGTGGAGCCCCTTGTTCAAGACCTAGATTCAATACTTAAGAGAACAACCTTTCTCCTATCCGTAAATCAAGTAGGCATAAATACCGTCTTGCACCCTATGTTTCCTGCTATCTACTTGGTCTTAGAATAATCTCGAATAAACAGGAGTTCGTAGTTAGCTCACCTATGCAAATCTTAGGATAATCTCGAATAAACAGGAGTTCATAGTTAGCTCAAGATTAAGATCAAGTTACCTAGGTCATCTAAGAGAAATAGTCATTCTTAAACAGTAAACAACGTTATAAAATAAGATTGGCTTATTTATTGGTCCGATCTTATACAAACTCATTGCATAAGACGCCTCCACTCCTCATGTCAATACATGAATGAATCATGATCACTTCGTTTGTAGCACCTTTACAACAACTTATAACAGCTACAGAGTAGGCCACATCCAATAGTGTTACATGAATAACGTACCAAACCTTAATCATATACTATAGACCATTTTGGCTTTTTACTCGAACTTGATCCATCTCCATGTCTCTACTTAAAATTCAAGTATTCATATAATAGCCATGGATCTTAGTTTATTGGATTTAGACTTTATGAATGCAATTAATAGATCCAATACCTTTATTGAAGAAATGTTGAATAACATCTTTTATTGGTAATAGAATATGTTTAACTTTATAAACTGTGAGTTTTAGTACATAAAACCCAACAATTTAGACCTTTGTGGTCCAATGAATGTGCGAGCCAGGGTAGGCTATGAATATTTCATCACTTTATTGATGATTATTTAAGGTGTGGGTACGTTTATTTAATGCAACATAAGTCAGAGTCCATTGAAAAGTTCAAAGAGTTGAAGGCTGAAGTTGAAAGGACATTAAATAGAACGACTAAAATGCTTCGATCTAATCGAGGTGGAGAGTTTTTGGATTCTGAATTCTAGAACTATATGATAGAACATGGAATCATTTCCCAACTCTCAACACCTAATACACCTCAGCAGAATGGTGTATCAGAGAGAATAAATCGAACCCTGTTGGACATGGTTCGATTGATGAAGAGTTATGCTTCCTTACCTGACTCGTTTTGGGGTTTGCAGTAGAGACTGCATCTTATATCCTGAACTGTGTTCCCTCCAAGAGTATTGCCAGAACACCTTTTGAGTTATGGAATGATTATAAAGCTAGTTTACGTCATTTTTGTATCTGGGATTTCCTAGCATATGTGCTTGAGGCTAATCCTAAGAAATTGGAACCACGTTCGCAGTTATGTCTATTTGTAGGTTACCCCAAAGGAACGAGAGGAGGTTATTTTATGATCCTAAAGAAAAAAAAGTGTTTGTATCGACAAATGCTACTTTTCTTGGGGAGGATCATATAAGGGAGCATAGATCTAGAAGCAAAATCGTGTGAATGAGCTTTCCAAATAAACTACTAAATCTTCAACAATAGTTGTTGAAGAGCATACTACATCAACAAGAGTTGTTAACGTAGGGTCATCTAGTAGGTCAACTCCACCTCAAGTGTTAAGGGAACCTCGATGTAGTGGGAGGGTTACGAACCCACTTATTCACTATATGGGTTTAACTGAAATCCTAGCTATGGTATCTGATGGTGAGGTTGAGGATCCACTGTCTTATAAGAAGGATATGGAGGATGTTGACAGAGATGAATGGATCAAAGCCATGGATCTTGAAATGGAGTCAATGTACTTCAATTCAGTTTGGAATCTTGTAGATCAACTTGATGGGGTTAAACCTATAGGTTGCAAATGGATCTATAAGAGGAAATGGGGTGCTGATGGGAATGTGCAAACCTTCAAGGCTAGACTGGTGGCAAAGGGTTATACACAGGTAAAGGGAATCAATTATGAGGTGACTTTCTCGCTTGTTGCGATGCTGAAGTCTATCCAGATCCTTCTATCCATTACCTTATATTATGACAATGAGATATGGCAAATGGATGTCAAGACTTCTTTTCTTAATGGCAATCTTGAGGAGACCATTTATATGGTGCAGCCTGAGGGATTCAAGGTCAAGAGCAAAAGGTTTGCAAGCTGATCAGAACGTTTATGAGCCTTGTGTCTACAAGAAGATCATCAATAGTTCAATAGTTTTCCTAGTGTTTTACGTAGATGGTATCCTACCCATTGGGATTGATGTAGGTTTACTGATTATAGTTAAGAACTGGCTAGCGACCCAATTCCAAATGAAAGATTTATGAGAGGCTCAGTTTGTTCTTGGTATTCAGATCTTTTGGGATCGAGAGAATAAAATGCTAGCATTGTCTCAGACGTCGTATATTGACAAGATGTTGATCAAATATTCGATGAAGAACTCCAAGGGGGCCTATTGCCTTTTAGGAACTGATGCCATGCAGAAATGCACATTATCTTAGGCCTTTTATTTAGAGTTATGAAGGCTGTTAAGCAGAATATGCGGCAATTATGATAGGAATTCATGAGAAAATGAGTTTGCGTTGTTTAGAATTAAGAATTTCGGCTAGCCCACTATTATGCGTTATTATGCATTTAATTGTCTATCTTTGTAGTTAACGCAAAAAAAAAAATTGGACGTAGACGCGGAAGCCGGGATATCGCATAGAAGACCGCATGCAGAGAAATTCTCCATCGCAAACGCGAACGCATACGTTCAACGTATGGGTGTTGTGGTAATCAACCACATGCGTCCATCACATAGGAGTTGTGATCGTCAAGCGATTGTGGTCATTGCGTAGAAGTTGTGATAAACATGTGAATGCGGTCATTGCAAGATTGCGGCTACACGATGATAACCATAATAGTGGGATGAACGCAAGGTTGGTATAATCATCATTTCATATCTCAGGAAAATTAAAAGATGATGTTGACATTTCACCTACCACGCCGTTAGCAGCAGAGAATTCAGAAAAGAACCATCACGCCGCGAATGTCAAAATCAGAGCAGGTCCATTAATGTTGTCGGTGATCAAGCTCTATAAATAGAAGCCGCTGAGCATAACTTCAGATCCATCCAAGGTTTTCATCAAAGTTTCTACCTTCGAGTGGATCCTTGTGATCCAGACGAACGCATTAGAAGAAAGCTTGAGAGTTCTTCATCTCATTCATCCATTCCGAGTGACGACCGGAGCCTTCGTCAGAGTCAGATCTCAAGAGAGTGTGCTCCACCGCCCTTCCATGGCACCACCGGCAGCCTTGACACACATCTGTTGGAAGCAAGATATTGCTTCCAGCTGGTCCTTTCATTTTCTCTTCTTTTCTTATATTGTATTGTATTACATTTTGGCTTAAGAAATTAATACATTTTGTGATCAATGCATTTTTATGTTTCCTTCGATTCCATCTCCATTTTCCTTTACTTAGCATCTTTAACATTCATTGCATCACATAGTGAGATTGCTAGAGTATCACATACTTAATCATGCGGCATAGGAATATGAAGCATGTAGCAAACCACCGGGAGGTGGGCGTTACGTGAGTGTTGTGAGAAAACCTTATTTGCTTAGTGTGAAGCTATAGCAACGCCTGTCTATAGGCGGACACAACGCATCTCTATATGTAAAGTCAGCAACAAGTAACTGCCCAGGAGGGTAAGTGGTTGGTCGCATTAAGTAATGTAAGCAAGTATTCATTAGAGATAGAAATAATCTTACGTCAGCCAAGTTTATGTGGTTACCTTGTCTTATGAGTGCATCATTCATCATTTAGGCATACTTGAGAGAGTAGTCTAAAAACCAAATCTAAGACTTGAGAGAGCGAATTGGAACTTATAAGCAAGAATGGGGAACTTAGGAATAAGCTCCGTTTGCTATTACACAGCGTATGCACCCTATAGAGATGATATTGCATGTGTCCAAGAAGTAAGATACGGTGGTATGCGGTCATCTTATTTATGTGTGGAAGCACATGAGCAGGAATAGAGACTTAGGAATAAGGCCTCTCGACACTTCGCATATACATCGCATGCATCCTAGAGTTAGGCGCAAGTGTATGTAGCATGATCGCATAGCTTGCGTTGGCTGAGGTTGCTCTTGTGGTCAAACTTAGGGTTGCAATGAAGACATCTTCACATTTTATCTATTTTTCCATGCATTTACTATGCGTCAACAGTTTCCGTGTCTCTATATCTCATTCATACTTCCAATGCTTTATCTATTAGTTAGGAGTAGGAGTAGTTATTAGCTTACAACCTCCATCATTCTTTTATTTATTTACCGCAAACACATTACCGCATACATCTAGCTACAAGTCCCTGAGTTCGATCTCAGATTGCTCGAGAAACTTACGTTCGCCTTATACTTGGTGTGAACACAAGAAAACTTGTGACGGGAACACATGGTCATCACATACATTCGTAAACGCATAGTTTCATTCCAACTCATGACCATCGATGCATGAGTATCAATGCATAACCTTAAGACATGCATCGCATCATCATGTTCACTAATTTTCGTCATCAGCCACGGAGTAACATTGTCTAAGGAATAGTGTCCTAAGACACCTCATGAGGTTGAGGAAATGAGACGGGTCCCCTATGCATCTGTGCTGGGCAGTTTGATGTATGTGATGTTATGTACTAGACCTGACATCTGCTACGCAGTGAGGATAGTCAGTAGATATCAATCTAATCCAGGATATAATCATTGGACGACCGTCAAGAACATTCTAAAGTATCTTCGAAGAATGAGGGACTGCATGCTTGTGTATAGTTCTAAAGATTTGATCCTTACATGATACACTGACTCTGATTTTCAGACTGTTAGGGATCATCGAAAATCCACTTCAGAATTTTTTCTCTCTTAATGGAGGGGCTGTAGTATGCCGAAACACCAAACAAGCGTGCATCGCGAACTCCACCATGGAGGTCGAGTATGTAGCGGCTTGTGAAGCTACTAAGGAGGTCATATGGCTCAAGAAATTTCTGACTGATCTGGAAGTTGTTCCATACGTGTTAAAGCCCCTCACCTTTTATTGTTATAATATCGGTGTTGTGGCTAATTCCCATGAGCCTAGGAGTCATAAGCGCGACAAGAACTTTGAGCCGAAATAACATCTCATCCGAGAGATTGTGCATCGAGGGGACGTAATTGTCACAAAGATAGCTTCAAGGCACAACGTTACTGATCCATTTACAAAGGCCCTCACGACTATAGTGTTTGAGGGTCATCTGCAGAGTATGGGTCTATGGGACAGACCACGGTTGGATTAGGGCAAGTAGGAGATATTGTACTGGGTGTGTTATGCCCTAGTTTATTGTTTTGTGTATTTGTAATTTGATTATCTTGTACACCCCACTACTTTAGGACAAGTGGGATACTGTTGGGGTTGATGCCCTAAATCTTGTAGGATCTTATAGTGTGTAAATACTTATATGAACAAACATTTCTGTGATTAATAGTATATGATATTTTATTCACTTTTGTCTATGAAATATATGATATTTTAGTTGCATTGGAGACATACAAGTGGATCATGTTTAAGTGATAACCTAAATGGTTTGTAGTATATGGATAAGGCTAGGTACCTTATCATGATGAAACTAAGAGTATGACCCACTTTGTAGGTGTTACAAATGTTGTAAAGTGCTACAAATGATTTAAACCTGATCATTCATGTATTAGACATGCAAGTGGAGATATTCTATACAAACGAGTTCGTATAAGACCAGACCACACAATATTTAGTCTTGTTATATAACGCCGTTCATAATTGAGACTTTCATTTCACTAGGATGTCCACAGGTAACATGACCTTAATCCTAAGTAAGTTGTGAACTCCGAGGGCGGTCCTTTGATTTGCATGGGTGAGAGTGGCTAGATCGCCGACTCAACAAGCCTACCATTTTGGGGATTCATATGATTGGAGAGTTGGGAACTTAACTACACAAGATATAATTCACTCCTTTCTCGAAACAGGGGCAAGTAGATAAAATTACTCCCTTAAGGGCTGATTCCGGGTCTTGAACAATGTGGCGCCACACCCTCTCTTGGCCTGAGTGGGGTGTCATAGTGGGACTATGATCCATTGTTCATTAGAGAGATCAGTGGTACTTAAGAAGTTAGATGTAACTACAGGGGAAAAACGGTAATTTGGCCCAACTATACTTACGAGTGATTTGTGAAGGGTCATCGTATTGTTGATTAGTTATATCCAATAGACACAGAAATATATCTGTAGTGCTAAGAGTGCAACTATCGGTCTTTAGTGGAGTGCGCGATAGTTAACAGATGGCGGATAATGTGATTAAAGAGTTTAATAAGTTATTCACATACCGTTGGAGCTTCAAGTTACAGGTCCATAAAGTCCCCTTGGTAGCTCAATGGATTTAAGTTCAAAATTAGTTTTTGGGTTAATTTGAAATGTTCAAATTAATAAGAAGGAATTTGATTATATATGATATAATTAAATTAATTCAATTATATATGATATAATTGATATACTGTATTTGATACATCATTGTTTGATTAGAGGAACTAATATTTGAATATGATTCAAATATATTTTTTATGGATAAGATTCATAGTTATTAAATTTAATATAAATATAATTTATATTAAATGCCGTAAAATAGAGGAAAAGAACTATGGTTTATATATTGTATATGATGAAATATTAAAACTATAGGTTATAAGTATAATATGATAAGTTAGTTATCATATTTATTTATATTTTATTAATTATTTGATAATTATCCTTTTTCTCTCTAACTACCCTTAGTTCGTAGTTTTTTAGTTTTTATGGCAAAATCGGATATATGAAATATGATTTCATTATTCCAAGGGAGAAAAGATACTCGAGAGAGTTTTACTCGACGATAGACTTTGAGAGACTCTACGATAGCCTCATCATCTACATGATCAAGAGTTTTGCTATGCGATAGTGTTGTTCTTACTTGATCATCTTCCTCCTCCAACTCCAAACTTCCCCTCTAACCAAAATTAACCAGAGCCCACCGCTTATGGATTCTCACACCGAGAATACCAAGGTAACCAAGTGGTACTGTCCTTTTTGGTTCGAGTTTACTAATTTCTGTTTACTACCATTCGAGGGAGTTCTGACTTGTTCGACACGTTTTTGAACGAGTTTGATCGAGTGATTAACTTGTAGAAGGGTTCTTCAAAGGTATAGTTTCTTGATCCTTTGTTTGTTTATTTGAAAGCATGTTGTAATTTAGATTTATGCATAATCTGTTCTTGTATGACTGTAAATGTATGTGTTCAATCATAATGGGATTTGGGCGATCTGCTTCCACTCAAAGGTTCTCTATACATGAAATTCGGTCAGAATTAACCTAGGCTCAATCTAACATTGGTTCCCTCAACCAGCTTTTTTATGATTCTTTAGCAGATCTTAATCTTCCAAAGTCAACATATCAACTCTCCTGACTAAACTTGAGAGAGTTGAATCTTTTCTTTCTAACACTGCATATCTTGAACAGAAATTTATGAAAACTGAAACCTATACCAAAATGTAGGATTTGGACTTATGATTTTGAAACTCTATGCAAGGATCCTTTATGCTTTTCACTCTCCTGATTTTTTTTTACGCTAATGCTTGAGGCTCTTCTCGATTGCTATGTCGTCTGACGAGACACTTCTATCCTAAGAATTCCCTAATCTTCTATGGGCGCCTCAGTCAGCTTTGTGTTCGACAGATCCCTTGTTAAGCATTGATAAAATGTAGAGCACGTCAAGACCAAAACAAAAGGTCATAATCATAGTGCTTTCACTTTATTTAATAGTTTGGTTGGCTGGGGTGGAAGATTTGGATAAATAAGTGAGTGAATATTGAAAAACACCTGAAAAGTGCTTTAATTACTTTCAATTCTGGAATTATTATTGCTAGTTTTGTATGGTTTGATGTGGTTTGTTCAGTGATTTTAGGAAATTGAGCATTAGGAGCAAATTGGGAAAAAATGATCAAAACCCAGGGCAAAAGTCCAAATACGAGTATCTAGGGGTCAACTATGGAATTAGGAGGGCAGCTAGAGGCCAAAAATTGAAGAAAAAGAGGCAGAATTTAGAAGAAAAACCGGGGGGTCAGCATTGAGCTTGCGTTGTAATGCTGCCTCATGACACTGAAGACCCGAGAGTAGAGAATAGGGAAGCATCGGAAACATTTCCTTGCAGCGTTGCGACACTTCAGATGAAAGGCACACATTAAGTTCATTCCAAACGCAGCGTTGCAACACTGACTCGCAGTGTCGCGACCTGCGACAGTTTCATATAAAAAGATAGCAGCGCCGTCAGGGTAAAAGAAGAAAAAATTGGAGAAGCAAAGAGTTTTTGGGAGACAGTTTGATCTTAGGCAGAGAACACTCATTTGGAAAGTTATTCCCAACTGAAGATCAACCCGGAATTCATTGGCGAAGGTCAAGAAGGTCATGATTGAGGTCCGGTTATGGTGAAGGGAGATCGTTTCTTTAATTCTTTAATTTATTCTTTCTTCATGAGGAATTCTCTCTGTCTAGGGATTATCATTAGTATAATCATGTGTAGCTAAACTCTAAATTCTAGGGTGTTGTTGATTTTGGGCATCTTGAATTGATTCTTGATTATATGATTGATTAATTCTTGATTAGGTTTCTAAATTATCTATTCTTAATGCTTTTAGTTAACTGGCCATTAATCAATTGATTTAGGGCTAATTCTTCTACTTGAGAAAGAGATTAATTTGCTGGACATGGTAATTTAGATTGTTATTCAAGAATGCATGAGAATGATTCAAGAATAATAAGAGGTGTAATTGAAAAGTTTTAATGCAACTCTAATTTAAGCAATAAGAAGAAATTCAAACTTGATAAACTAGGTTGAATGGATTGAGCTTGAAAAAGAGTTTCTCGAATTTAGAACTTTTAGCCTCAACCAATCTTTATTAGTTAATTACATGTCAATTTCCATTTGTACACCCTTAATGAAACAACACCCTAGAATCAAATTCATCTTAATTGTCTCTTTCATTTTATTAGCTGCACTTTAATTTAATTCACAAATCAATTTTCTGGTTGTCTAACTAAAATCAATAAAGAACTATAATAGCTAAACTTAGGAGAATTTACTCACACTAGTCTCTAAGGACGATACCTGATTTTGATTGGGATTCTATTACTTTGATGCGTACCCTTGCATTCCATCATCAAGTTTTTGGCACCGATGTCGGAGACTGACAATAATTATTTTTCTAAGCTTAATATTGCTAAGAACTGAATTGATCTTAATTTAGATTTTTTTATCTTAATTTAGGTTTTCTTTTTGTTATTTTGTTATTTTTATGTTTATTGAGTTATTCGAGAATCCTGTGTATGCGACGAAGTCAACAATTTGACATTATTCCTTTTCATCCAAAAATTGAACAAACATTGAGAAGAGTAAGAAGGAAACTAAGAGCTGAATTCAATGGCATAGGAGACCAAATGGGAGTTGTTAGAAGAACTATTCGAGACTGCTTCCAACCAGCTGTCCCTACGTCATAGTCTGACATTGTAGAGGCCCCAATAAATGTTAATAATTTTGAGCTGAAGCATGATCTGATTCAAATGGCGAGAGAGAGTGCATTTAGAAGAACTCACATGTAGATCTGCACAAGCATATACGTTCTTTTCTAGAAATATGTGGAACGGTGAAAATAAACGGAGTCTCTTCTGACGCTATTCGTTTAAGATTGTTTCCTTTTTTTGTGCAGGATAAGGTGAAGGATTGGCTAGAGTCACTTGCAGCAGGAAGTATAACTACATGGGATAAGTTGCCTCAGGCTTTCCTTAATAAGTTCTTCCCTCCTTTAAAAACTAGTATATTGAGCACGAAAATTGGAGTGTTCAAACAGAGAGAAGATAAGAGTTGTTTGAGGCATAGGAGCAATATAAGGAGATGTTGCAGAAGTTCCTCCAACATGGATATCCTGATTGGTTACAAATCCAGTTTTTTTACAAGGGATTGATTAGCACGACGAAATCCATCTTGGATGCTGCAGTTGGTGGATCAATTTTTTCCTAAGACTGCAAATGCTGCTTAGTTATTGTTGGAAGATATGGCTACAACGACTTATAACTAGCCAACAAAATGGTCCACATCTAGAGAAGCAAGAGTCTACGAGCTTGATGAGGTAAGTTCATTAAAGGCACAATTGGCATCTTTAACTTATGCCCTTAATCATTTGTCTATAGGAAACCAACCATCGATTGCATCGATGGCAGCTTGCCATGCAACTTCATCATGGGAGGTATCTAATTCTGAGTAGGCCAATTATGTACGTCAAACCAATAAATTCCAAGGATCACATCAGAATTCATATCAGACGCATCAACCTACCCATTATCAACCACATTTGCATAATCATGAAAACTTATTGTAAAACCTGAGTTTTAATCAACTCATTTAAGTAAGTTTAAGGATAAGAAAATGAAGAGGGAAACGTTTAAGTATCAGAAACTTGGCTCCGGGTGTTTAATAAGCTAGCCTTGCAAAAAGGAATTTTGACTAAGTGTTGGTCGTGAAAATAGTGGCTGGCCATCGAGTAAGCACAAGGCAAGCATCAATTAAATGTCATCAAGCATCGAGTATGTGTGATCGAGGAAGGATCGAGCATCGATTATGTGTGTTAGAGGAATGATCGTGCATCGAGCAAGCCATCGAGCATCGAGTATCCCATCAAGCATTGAGTTTGTCCATCGAGTATTTTCCATAATACCATTGAATTTTCTATCGAGTATTTACCAAGATACCATCGAGTTTTCCTTCGAGTATGGAGTTTTGCACGAAGTTTTCAACTCTAAACCCTAAGTAATCCGGACAGTTGGCTTAATTTTGGCCCTTAATCTCCACTAATGGGTGAGGTGGCTTAAGGAGATTTCATGAAGAAGGCTGGGTGGTGGTATAAAAAAGGAAAAAGGGAACTTCAAGAGCTCGTTTTGGACAACTCTTTTGGGCAAATCAAGTGATCTTGGTACCGTTGGAAAGCTCTGAGAGTTTAGTTTCTAAAGCCAAGCCATTTGAAAGAAGTCTCACTAGAAGAAGGCAAGAGAATGAAGGAAGTAATGATGGGTTTCGTTTTTGGGCGAATCCAGGCCGTTGATGAAGAAATCAAGATCTAGGCCGAACCACATGGAATTTCAAGCTGGAAATTTAAGGTAAAGGAACTTTTGTAAGATAAGGTTTGGGGTTTGAGTTACATATTTTGGAAACTAAACTTAAAAAGTGTTGAACAAGCAGCCAACTTTGCGACTTAGGGCCGTTGGGGAAGATTTAAAGCTCCAGATCAAACCATGAAGATTTTTATGCTGAAATTTGTAAGTAATGTTGTTAACACAATTTTGAGCATGTTTGAAAAAGGAATTTTCTTAAAGTGAATTTTGATTTTGAGTTATTGACATTAGAAGCAGAATCAACTGTTTGCTAAACGTGGGTTTGGCACCGCAAAAATCCTACTAAGTATTGGGTGTGGGCATTAGAAAGGAGGCGACTGATGGTAGCGCAAGCACACACATGAAATTATAATATAGTAAAACAGTCAAGAGACCAAGTATCATCCTTTGAGGAATTGGTTTAACTTTTTTAGCTATTAAGAGATTCTTCTAATTTTATTTAGAGGACCGACTGTGATGAGAACCTAACTAATCTAATCCTAAAATGCAAGAAAAGATAAAACTGGGTGAATCTAGACAAAGACACGTTTTAGGGTATGATTTCGTTAAATGAATTAACCAAATTAATTACTTTGACCTTAGATTGATTCATGCAAATTATAGATCTAAGAGTCTTTTATCTGGGTATCCTCTCTCAAGCTGAACCCTTTATAAAGACTAACCATCGGCCCGAATCTCTTTTATCGCTTGACTAGCCACAACATTAAGTTCCTCCTCAACAATCTCTATTGATCTCCTATCACTCTCTTGCATACTCGATTAACATTTTAACATGCTAGATCCAACTTAACACCCTCTCTCTCAAGAGAGACATTAAGTAAAAAAAAACATTCAATTAGTGATCAGTTAATCAAAAGCATCAAGAACAAACATGCCAAAATAATTATGCATAAATTCAATCCAAGAAATAACCAAATCAATTTTCATAATCCATAAAACTAGATCAACACCCTAGAAACACAAATCAATCACTCATGGTTACAACACAAATATAGACCATTCATGAGGTTTCCAAACATAAAGGACAGAAAATAAAAGTGGGAATAAATTGCAAGCCGTGTACTTGAGTCTCGTCCTCAAATCCAGAATTGCAACCCAACGATCTCTTCAAATCTTTGATCCTTTGAAGCTCCAAGATGACGCCTCTGTCCTGAATTACACTCCTTAGGGAGGCCTCATCGAAATATTACTTTACACTCTATAAATAGCCCTAAAAGTGGCTTAATTGGCCTTCCCGAATCAAATAGGGCATAAACTGCTTATATAGGCAGCAGTCGCAGTGTTGCAATGCTCCAATGTAGTGGTGCAATGCTGAAGTTAAATAATTCGTAGCGAGCCTCTTCTACTCGTAGCATCTCAACACTGCAGGCACATTGCAGCGTTGTGACGTTGCCCTATTTTTAAATGCTCTCAACCTTGTTTTTAAATGGGTGAGGTGGCTTAAGGAGATTTCATGCAGAAGGCTGGGCGTTGGTATAAAAAAGGAAAGAGGGAACTTCAAGAGCTCGTTTTGGACGATTCTTTTGGGCAAATCAAACAATTTTTGTACCATTGGAAATCTCTGAGAGTATAGTTTCTGAACTCGAGCCATTGGAAGGAAGTATCTCTAGAAGAAGGCTGGAGAATGAAGGAAGTAATGATGGGTTCTGTTTTTGGGTGAATCTGGGTCGTCGACGAAGAAATCAAGATCTAGGCCGAACCACATGAAATTTCAAGCTAGAAATTTAAGATAATATTGTTCTCACCTTTGAGTAAGTTTGTAGAAGGAACTTTTTCAAGATAAGTTATGGGGTTTGAGTTATATATTTTGGAATCTAAACCTAGAAAGTGTTGAACATGCAGGCAACATCGTGGTTTAGGGCCATTGGGGAAGATTTAAAGCTCCAGATCAAAAAATGAAGAGTTTTACACTAAAATTTGGAGGTAATGTTGTTAACAGAATTCTGAGCATGTTTGAAAAATAATTTTCATAAAATGAATTCTGGATTTTGAGTTATTGACATTAGAATGGGAATCTAGAATTTTTTGGGCGAACAAGCAACTACTTACTAAATGTGGGTTTGGCACCCCAAACATCCTACTAAGTATTGGGTGTGGGCGTTAGAAAGGAGGGGACCAGCTGAAGTTTAAGCCCTTTTAAATTCAACTAAGTACCCGACACCCTAAGGTATGTTACGAAAATTTGATAGCGAAAGGAATAAATGTGAGCTTAATTCTGAAAGGGAGTCTAAAAAGGGAGATCACAGGGTTGACATTAGTAGGAGAAGCTCATCAATCTTAAAAGGATTTCCAAAGACTGTGAGTGACTGTAATGTTTACAAACGTTTATGAATGATTTAGCAAGTCATGCTTTAATGGAAGTTATTTATTAATAGCTAGCCTCAAATGTTTGCCAAGCTATTTACTTTACTGATGTTTACAAATTCTTGATATATTAATAACTTATAAAGTATGGATGGGTATGGTCCAGGTATGATGTTTTTAAGTGATTAATGTATAGTGCTTATGAAGTATGTTGCCCTAGACAAAGCCTGAACGGTTAGTGCATGCTATTAGGGAAAGCTAAGTTTATAAGACAAAGCTAAGTGTGATGTTTATATGAAGCACTCCTAGTAAAGTATGTTTAGCTCAATGCTTCGAAATGGTAACGGAGCTTAGAGATGGTTGATGATAGGATCCTAGTAAAGGAAATCAAATACGAGGATTTCCAAAAGCAACGGAAGGATCATTCCAAATTACAATCGTATATGAACTTTACAATTACAATCATAAAAGCAAACATACGGTTATGCATAAAATACATAAATTACAGCATCTATACAAATGATCAAGAACAAGAGTAACACACTTTTGTCGACTCATCTTCAAGCTTCTTGATCACGAACGCTTGACCACAGCAACACCATAACACATGAGCACTCATCCAACATGACCGTTACACTGCACGATCACCATGTACTCAACCTAAGTGATCGCCAAGGTCACGAACAGCCTCGAACACAACGAACGACATCCACGGATCCTCGATAGTGTCGAGTTGAGTATGACACCACCAAGAAGGCTACCTTGGTATTCTTGGTGTGAGAATCCAGAGGGTGGGCTCTGTGTAGACTTGGAATGAGGCAGAAAAACGGAGGAAACACAATCGTGTAAACGATTGAGCAAGTGGGAGATGGAAGAACCTATCGCATAGGTCGAAATCGAATCGTTTAGGAAAAACTAAGCGATCGTCTAGCAAAAGCTATGCGATCATTTAGCTCATCGCTTAGCTGAGTGTCTATTGCCTACTAACACTCCACTATCGCTTAGCTCATCCAAGCTTAACGAAAGTGGTGAATTATACGTACCATCATAGATGCATTGTAAAGGAAGGCAATTGAACAAGAGAGAATTTTAAAAGGATAATGCATACAAGATAACAAGAAAAGAACCTTTGAGTAGAATAATACTTGCGACCATGCTTTAGACTTCATGCGATCGAAGCCATGCGTTGAATGATGAAGAGGATCCTTCCGTTGCAACTGCGCATCGACGAGAATTATTGTCGCACCTATAAGTAACAAACGCACCACATCCAAGAAAGCAGCTGCATATCCAAAATAACAATAAAAATAAGCTAAACTAAAAAGCAAGGTAAATATAGAGTAGAAGACGTCCCTAGAGAAATTGGAATGATGTCACTGCAAGGAGTCTTCCATGCAGGAGATTGTTCTCAACTGCTTAGGTTAAGAAGCTCGCCCTGACCATTGGAACTTCTGGCCATTGTTGGGTGCATGTTGGCCACCATGTGCTTAGAGCTACCTTCAACTCATGTAACTGATTGCCCTTCTATCTTGGGATCAATACTGGCTTTCGGTGCATTGCCTACACTTCAATACTGTTTGCAACTTGGTCGCACAAGCTACAATACTCCCAAGGTAAAAAGGTTGCCTGGAAAAACACAAAACTGAACAAACAATTAGCTGCCAAGTCCCCGACAACAGCACCAAAAACATGGTGACGTAAATTTAGGACACAATTATGCGATGCATGACTTAGGTTATGCGTTGGTTCTCATGCGTCGGTGGTCATGCGTTGGAATGGAAAGTATGCGTTAATCTCATATGCAATGACCATGCGTTCCTATCACAAGTTTTCTTGCGCTCTCGCCAAGTATAAAGAGATTGCAAGTTTCTCGGGTGATCCAAGGTTGAACTCAAGGACTTGTAGCTAACTGTTATGCGGTAGTGTGTTTGCGGCGAAGAATAAAAGAATTTGATGTTGAAAGGCTATGCATTATTCCTACTCCTAACTAACAGATTAAACGGTGGAAGTATGACTAAGAGGTAGAGACATGAAAACTGTTAACGTGTAGTAAAATGCATGGAAAAATAGATGAAAAGGTGAAGATGTCTTCACTGCAACACCAAGCTTGATCGTAAGGGCAACCCCAGCCAACGCAAGCTATGCGATCATGCTATACACACTTGACGTAGACGCATGCGATGTATATGCGATAGTGTCGAGAAGCCTATTTCTAAGCCTCTATATCCCGCTCACATGCTCTCACACATAAGCAAGATGACCGCATACCACCATATCGTACTTAAAGGGTACATACGCTGTGTAGTAGCAAATGTAGCTTATTCCTAAGTTCCCCATTCTTGCTTATGCGATCCAATCCGCTCTCCCGAGACTTAGATTTTGTTTTTAGACTACTCTCCCAAGTATGCCTAAATGATGAATGTTGCGCTCATAAGACAAGGTAATCGCATAAACCTGGCTGACGTAAGATTATTCCTATATTTAGTGAACACTTACTTACATTGCTTAATGCGATCAACTACTTACCCTCCTAGGTAGTTACTTGCTGCTGATTCTACTCATAGACAAGCATTGCGTCCGCTTATAGACAAGCGTTGCTACAGCTTCACACTAAACAAATAAGATTTTCTCACAACACTTGCGCAACGCACACCTCCCGGTGGTTTGCTACATGCTTCATATTCCTATGTCGCATGATTAAGTATACGATACTCTAGCAATCTTACTCAGTGATGAAATGAAAGTAAAGGATGCTAGTAAATGGAGATGGAATCGAAGGAAAATATAGAAATGCATTGATCATAAAATGTATTAATCACTTAAGCAAAAATGTAATACAATACAAGGATAGAAGAGATATAGAGAGCTAGATGGAAACAATGTCTTGCTTCCATCAGATGTGTGTCAAGGCTGCCAGTGTTGCCATGGATGGGCAGTGGAGTAGACTCTCTCAAGCTCTAACTCCAGCGAAGGCTCCGGTCGTCACTCGGAATGGTTAAGGGATGAAGAACTCTCAAGCTATCTTTTCACCCTTTCATCTAGATCACAAGGACCCACCCGAAGATAGAGAACCTTGGATGGAGAACCATGGATGATTTGAAATTCGGCTCAACGACTTCTATTTATAAAGCTTGATCACCGACAGCATTAATGGACCTGCTCTGAATCTGACACTCGCGGCGTGATGGTCCTTTTCTGAATCTCTGCTGCTAACAGCGTGGTAGGTAAAATGACAACATCACCTTTTGTTAATCCCAATGTATGCGTTCATGCTTGCATTCCACCAACCTTGCATTCATCCCTCTATTAGGGTTATTATTCTATAGCCGCAATCTTCTCTACAATGACCGCATTCGCTTGACGGCCGTAACTTCTATGCAATGGACGCATGCGGTTAATGGCCGTAACATCCATGCATCTGACGTATGCGACCACCGCATGCGATCGTCTTCGTGATGGAGAGATCCTCTGCATGCGGTCGTCCTTGCGATAATCTGGCTTCCGCGCATGCGATCACTTTCTGCGATTGCTACAAAAATAAACAATTGTATGCATAATAATGCATAATAGGGGGTTAGCCGAGATTCTTAATGTCGATCGACTCAAACTTGTTTTCTCATGAATTCCTAATATAATCGCTATATATTCTACTTAACAGCCCCCATAGTTGTAAATAAAAGCTTATAATGACGTGCATTTCTGCCTGTCATCAGCTATCACTTAGTAAATCCTATTTACTTGACAACTTTCCGTGAGAATTTTTCCGAGATGGAGATCTCAAAACAACAATTTTTTTCAAGCTTACTAAAATTAGGAAAACATTTTTCCTTTTATCTCAGGTTACCATGAAACCACCAATAATCTCTCACTAGAGAAAAATAGATAATTATCCAATAATGAATATTATTATAAATATAAATGATAAATAACTTACCATAATATATTTATAACCTATAGTTTTAATATTTCATCTCATGAAACATATAAACAATAGCTCTTTTTCTATTCCATGGCACTTAATGTAAATATCATTTACATTAATCCTCCATTTGATGTATCTCATACACCATACCAATCATATGATATATAATCGAATTACCTCTTGTCAATTTGAGCATTTCAAATCAACACCAAGAATTGATCCTCAACTTGAATCCAATGAGCTACCAAGGGGCCTTTATGGACCTATAGCTTGAAGCTCCAACGGTACGTGAATAACTGACTAAACTCTTTAGTCATGGGATCCACCATCCGTTAACTGCCAGACACTCTACTAAAGACCGATAGCTAACTCTCCTTACCATAGATATATTATGTGTCCATCTTAACTAATCAACGGTACGACAACCTCTCACAAATCACTCGTAAGTACAGCTCGCCAATAACTATTATGCCCCTATAGTTACATCTAACTCCTTAAGTACCAGTGATCCCTCTAATGAACATAAGTCGTAGTCCTACTATGACTGAGTTCTCTCTTCCAAAGAGAAGCTATGGCCACTATGTTCAAGCCCCAAAATCAGCCCTTGAGGGAGCAATCTCTCTACTTAAGTGAATTTCATCTTGTGTATTGAGTTCCCAACTCCCAAATCAGACAAGTCCCAAAAAAAAAAGTAGCCATGTTGAGTTGGAAATCTGGCCACTCTCACCCATACTAATCAAAGGACCGCCCTCAAAGGCAGGAGTTCCCAAAACACTCAGGATTGAGGTCATGTCACCTATGGTCATTTAGGTGAGATGTAAGTCTCTAGTATCAACAGTGTTATATACAGAGTCTAGTCATCTCGTGGTCCGATCTTATACAAATTCTTTGTATAGGACACCCCTGCTCGCATGTCTCAACATGAATGGTCAGGATCTACCATCCGTAGTAGTTTACAACACTTGCAAGCCTCTACAAAGAGGGTCGTATCCGTAGTGTAACCAGGATCAGGTATCCCACCTTAATCCTTATACTACAGACCTATTTAGGTTATCACTCAAGGCATGATCCACTTCTATATCACATATACATGCTTAAGTTTATATAAGATAACCATGGAGCTTTGTTTATTGGATATGAGTAAATGCCAGAATGAAATAATAGTTATTTTATTCATAAAACAATGTGTATCATTACAAACAACGAGACTCCGGGAAAATTAGGACACCAATCCCAACACATCACATCATATGTAACATTTAAACCATAGTCCTTTTCTCCTCATATTTAAACCATAGTCTAACATGTAACATCATATGTAACATTTAAACCATAGTCTAACATGTAACATCATTGTAATATCACATCATATTTACATAATATTTCTCCAATTAATGTATCTCATACATCATGTCAACTATATCATATATAATTGAACCAGTTTAATCATATCATAGAGAATCAAACTCCCTCTTGTCAATTTGAACACTTCAAACTGACTCAAAAATTGATTCTCAACTCAAATCCATTAAGCTATTAAGGGGACCTTATGGACCTGTAGCTTGAAGCTCCAATGGTACATGAATAGTTGACTAAACTCTTTAGCCACGAGATCCACCATCCATTAATTTTCGGGCACTCCACTAAAAACGGACAGCTGCACTCTTCTCACCATAGATATATTTATGTGTCCATCGAATATAACCAGTCAACAGTATGATAACCCTTTACAGATGCTCGTAAGTATAGCTAGGCCAATTTACCATTTTGCCCCTATAGTTACATCTAACTCCTTAAATACTACTGATCTCTCTAATGAACAATACATCATAGTCCTATTATGAGTGGACACCTCTTGGGCCATGAAATGGTGTGTGGTGCCATATCGTTCAAGCCCTGGAATCAGCCTTTAAGGGAGCAATCTATCTACTTACCCCTACTTCGGGGAAGGAGTGAATTCCATCTTATGTAGCTGAGTTCCCAGATCCCCAATTAGACGAATCCCCAAAGTGGTAGGTTTGAGTCGACGATCTGGCCACTCGCACCCATGCAAATCAAAGGACCATCCTCAAAGGCAGGAGTTCCCAGCTCACTCAGGATTATGGTCATGTTACCTATGGTCATCCTAGTGAAGTGAAGTCTCTGTCATGAATGGTGTTATATAACGAGACTAAACACTTCGTGGTTTGGTCTTATACAAACTCCTTTATGTCTGTCTCTTATACACATCTAGATGTGTATAAGAGACAGATGTAGGACACCCCCGCTCGCATGTCTCCACATGAATGATCAGGATCAGACCATCTGTAGCACGTCACAACACTTATAACTATCTACAAAGCGGGTCGCATCCATAGTGTCACTAGGATAAGGTTTCCCTCTTATATCCATATACTACAGACCATTTTGGTTATACATAAAGCATGATCCACTTGTATGTCTCCACATACATGCTTAAGTTACAACGACAACCAGGGATCTTAGTTTATTGGTTTGTGGTAAAGTAAATAAAACATCTCATTTTCATAGACAATAGTGAAGAAAATATCTCATATTATTACATCACAAGCATTTTTTCAATATAAGTGTTTACAAACTACAAGACCCAAAAATAGGTTAGGGCATCAACCCTAATAATATGTTAGTCCGATTTCAGATTAAGTGTTCTATGTTGAAGCATGCATTCTAAAGACTATAGCTAAGTTTCTAAAAATGCCAAGCTTAAAGTTATGTTCTGAAAGATTCATAATATGTATGATTTTAAAGTATGATATGTTTTTAGTAAGTCGGATACTGAAAGCATGGAAGGTGTCTAGGAAGTACCTATGCTGTTGACGGTACTTAGTAACTCCACGTGCACGTAGAAAGTTCTGAATGAAAGGCTAAAGTATGGGTCTCCTAGGCCATATTTGAAAGGATGAGTATAGGTCTTCTAGGACATATTTCAGTAATCTGAGGCCAAAGTATGGGTCTCTTAGCCTGATATAGACGTTGGGAGCTTGAGCGATGAATGCTTGTTCTCAACTAAGATTTGGGAATATTCACGTAATGTTATTATGATTGATGCTTTAAGTTTTATGGGAGTTGTTCGATGAGTTACAGTTTAAGACATAAGTAATGGTGAAAAGTGACACACCTTGACTAAGGTTATAGTGAAAGTTAGGCCGGAGGGTCCCTCTGCCGACAACGTTTTAGTTCAATATGGTTATGCTCAAGAGCAGACCAGAGGCACTCTCTTGTAAAGATATTTAACGTGGAAGTTGAGGCCTAAGGGCCTCCCAGAGCTGATGTCTATGATGCCTATGTTATGTTTAGTTACTAGAAGAGAAGTTTTATGTAAATACTTACTTGACTAGTTTCTAAGTTTTCAGCTACGGTTTTCAGTTCATGATCTCTTTGTCAAGCATGATTCATATGTATGTCATTTATGTTTCAAAGGTTAGTCGCTCACTGGGCTTCTAGCTCACCATGTCTAAATGTCTTCACCACAGGTAGCGATCACTCCTCAAAAGACGACTCTGTTGTTACTCTGCCACTCAAGACCAAATTGTTAGAAAGTCTAAGTGTGGGTTATGTATAAAGTAGTACGCATGTATTATGTCATGTAGGGACTAGTTGAGTGTGTTGGGCTCACTGCTTATGTAAAGTATAGAAGTTGTATTAATGAAGAGTAATATAGAACTCTGTTAGTGGATGTTATTGTTTCAATTTTATGGTTGAGTATAAATGCATTTCAGGGTTCTAAGTCAAGTTAAGTAGGTTAGTAGGCAGTAAGTGCCAGCGAGAGGGTTGGTAACAACTGCAGTCATATCTCCTTGCAGGTTTAAAGGAAAATCTAGGAGGGGGTGTGACACTTCTCTTATGCTAATAACAAAAATGCTTTGCAAGCTCCTCCAGGTTTTTCTACTTCTCATCCTTATGTTGAGAAGAAACCGTCGATGGAGGATTTACTTAGGGACTTCATCAAGGAATCAAGGAGTAGAACGAACTTCTTAGAGAACACTATAACGAGCCATGCGAAAGCTATTTAAAACCTTGAAGTTTGGGCTTTAATGTCGATTAAAAACTAACATTAAAAGGCTTTAATATCAGTTGTTCAAGCTAAATAGATGTCGTAAATTCTATCTTACCCAAAGCAAATGAAATTTATAATACTCTAACTACAACTAAAACTAGCACATAGCAATAGTAGAGTAAGAGGTCGATCTAAAAAGAACCTCTATTGGCCAAAATAGGCTAATTGAGTTCTAAAATGAAAAAGATGAAATAGGGGAATTGTTTGTTTTAAAGAACTAGAAACTAACTAAATGAAAAGCAAGATTTGATATAGGTAATTTAGTAATGAGAGAAATAAGAGAGATTATGAGATAAGATTCAATGGGAAATGAAATCTTGGGGATTTTATGTAAACTACACAATTCTATCATTGACTTAACAAAGAATCATGCAATTAGTTTATTTAATAGTTCATTAAGAATAAATCCCTAATGCTCTAATTAACTAATTTAACAATCAATCTTAATCTAGGTCTTAATTGCTTCCTAAAGACATTTTACAATGAATTCATAAATTGCATTAAACTCATGAGTTTTTTTTTTAACTATGCTAAATCTCCAAAACAAAAGAATGAAAATTCAAGATTGATTGTATGGATATTTTGAATTAATAAGTTCTTTTAAGAAAAGAGGAAAAGAAGTCCACATTTTCTGTCAAGATTATTAATTCTTGCAACCCTAGTTATAAATTTGTTATAGAACTATGTAATTTTTGCATATACAAATTGATTAATCTTGAGTTGTCAATTTATTCTTAATCAATTTTATTCGAAATCTCAGCAAAAACATTCAAAAGAAAGTAACTACATGAAAGAAATTCAAATAAAAGTCTCAAGAAAGTGCCAATCTACATAATTACCCAAGAAAAACAATTACTACTCATGGATAGTGAAATTCTTCAAGAAATCCATTGATAGTTGCATAATTGGTAACAGAATTGAATACAAATTGATAGAATCTCTCCAAAATTTATAAGAATAGCTCTCTAAAAATTGAAGTTCCCTTCCTTTTTGAAGTTAAACCAAATCCCTTTTTGTTCTGAAGAAGATTGTAGTGTTGCAACGCTACTCTGTAAAAGTCCAACGCTGCATGGCGCAGGCGTGTGTGCGCATTTTATTTTTTCGTCAATTTTTGAAGCGTTGTAATGTTGCGAAGAGCGTTGTGATGTTGCCCTGTTTTACAACAAAATGGTGCATTCTGTCCTCCACCGTCGAGCTAGTGTCAGGCTTAGTGTTGTGGGGAGTGCAACGCTGCGAGCATTGCTGAAGTGTGTTTACTTGTTCCTTTTGAGGAGAAAAGTGGTATTTTGACTTGGCTCTTCTTCTAAAGTGACTTTTGGTATCTGGCTCGATTTAGCTCTAAATTCTTCAAAATAACTCCATTTGTGTCGAGACTGGTATTTACCTATCAAAATAGACATTTTAAGCAAATAATTCAAGTAAAATTGAAGGAATTAGCACTAGTAAGATAGCTCTTTACAAGACCTAGCATTGGTTGACAACCGACATTGAAGATCATGTTATAAAAGGTATTTAATGTCGGTTTTAAACTGACATTATAGCTAACCAAAATTTTAGTACCAATTATCTTCAATATTGGTTTAAAATCGACATTATACACCATCTTCAAAGTCGATTTAAAACCTACTTTCCGCCAATAATTGTCTGATACTAAATGTCTGTCATCATTTTTCCATTAAATAAACACACACACACACACACACGCACACGCTCAATTCAGTAGCAATAGGTTTTATTTTGAATTATGGCATGATTTCTAGGCTATCTAGGATCATCTAATTGATAACAAAACCAAAAGATTGAAAATGCATTAGGATAGAACTGGCCATTCTAGATTAATGTCTTAATCAATCCAAGAACGTAATGCAATTAACTAAGTAAATTGCTCTTGTCACCAGCTTAGTTAATTTATGGTTTAGCGGCATGTTGATTCCCATTGGGGAGTTTGTATGTGTTAACCCTACATTCGATTAGACTTAAGAAATAGTTATTTCATGATTGTTTTCATAACTGATTGATGATTAACTTCATAAAACAACCTACGATCTCTAAACTGATGAAGGTAATCTTGTGTTTGATCTCTCTCTTTCTCAATCTATCTTACTTTTCTGCATCTTAATTTCATCATTAAATTTTCCTGTCAATCAAACAATAAAACCCTTGTTTTTATTACTTTCCGCAGTCAAATTTTTCTTAGGAGAGATTTAATTCTTAGTCTTTCTATGGTTCGACCCCATTCTTGTCACTTATGCTACCCAGTAGTATAACTAGTGGTTCGATGAATTTATAAATATATTATTTTTTTAGTCTAGGGGTCTCAAGAATGACATTAGATTCTCTACGCCCAACAAACTAGTGTCGTTGCCAGGGAGGCAAACCACCTAATCTCTTTTAGTTGAATTTCACTTGTAAGCTTTAGAAACCCCAATAATATATTTCTTTTTCTTGTGTATACTTGTTTTATCATGGTACATGATTTGAACATCTACTATGCGCTTCTTTTGAGGCGAGCAGCTCAGCAAAGAGAAGAAGAGGTAAGAGAATTTGGTGAGCTTAGAAATCAAATATTGAACTAACATCTCTTGTGCAAGTTTTGGCTACTAGGAAATCGCAGGAGCTTGAGACATGTAAAGTTTGTTTACTTCAAGGTTATTCATCCAAAGCATATCCCTAGCTTTTGTGCGGTCGTGTGCATGATACCTATTCACCTTGGGAGATGCCTAGCCCGAGCTTGACATCGATGCATGCTTCTTATGCCAATTTAAGTATTTTGTTGGAGGATTTGGTTAAGGAACTTTCTAACAACTTTGGTGAGTTTGTGCAAGAACCCCCTATAGTCATCAAGAATTCTCAAATTACCAGCAGGATAGCTTCTATTCTGGATCTGAGACTAGAACTTGAATTTCAAAGTCTGAATGACCTTATTGCTCAGATCACCGAATTAGTTGGGAGACTAGAAGACTCTTTGGTGCATCCATCTTCTGAGAGTACAGGGCTGAGCAGTGAGTCAACCGACATCGACCACTCTATTGAGCAATTGATTTTTCAAGCCTCCGACCAAGGTAAGATATTGAATTCTATAATGTGTGAACTGGCTAACAATTCTTTTCAATGTGAGAAAAAGTCTATTGACTCTCACCTGGATCTCAAGCCCACATGCTAGTTGAGATCCTATTTAGCTTGTACATTCCATGCCTCCATTGGGAAGTCATTCAGAACTTCCCATCGTCTGTGTCACCGAGGCCGGTCTTATTGAGGAATTCCTCTGAACCAATGATGATGAAAATATTTATCCATCACCATACCAAGAACAATCTGTGAGGTTAAGTATGAGTCTGAACTTCATTTCAAGGAGCCTCAGGTAAAAGAGTTGGAGGCTACCAAGCCTCAACCTATTCTTTTCTTTAGCTCCTCCTTTAATCTGAACATTGCTCATCTTTACTTAGAAGTCTGAGTTTTTATTTTTAATTGAGTCAGTTGAGTCTGCATTTACTTTTCCAAAAGCGAAAAAATTCAAAAATATTTCTATCTTTAGAGCCCTTGAATGCTTCCAAAGCTAACTCCCATGAGTAGCTTTGAGGATTCAAACAAGAAAGGGCCCGAGAAATATGAGAATTTTTTTCGTACCTTGACAGGAAAAAAACGTCAAGCAAACGATGTTAAAAATTTGCCCTTCCAAGAGCGAGCCAGGTGAACAAATTTACTGTTTTCTTTTATTTCTTTCTTAGTTTAACTCTTTGTTTTTCTTTTGTAGATTCCTCTCCTTGATCCTGAAAAAGAAAGAAGCATCTTTTGCGAGGTGAGCCTTACTACCACACCTCAAAGACCGTGCACAAAAACGCCTATAAGGGAGGTTTTCCGTTCCCTTGTCTCTATTTTCATTGGGCTTAGATTAGAGATATATTGGGGACAATGTATCAACTTAAGTTGAGGGGTTGGTGGTTATGCATGTCTGGCAAGTCCTTAAGCACCTAAGCTCGGATTTTGTGGTTGAGTTGCTGAGATGATGTTTTGATGCATATATTGTGATAATGACTTTCTGTGATAGGTTTTAGATAACTCTCTATTTTCTCTTTTTAGGATTCACAAAATGTATCCATGATTTCGGGCAAAATTTAAAAATTTTCTCAATTCCCTTACATATTTTGAGTTCATAGCCATCTTATTTATTGTTTTGAATGCTTAGGATTGGGTTATTTGATCCATATGCATGTCACCCCGAAATGTCTAGGGGATAGTTGTTAAGTAACTGAAGCTCACCTTAGTAATGCATACTTAGGTTTTTGACAAACTCGTTTTTTGTAAAGTTAAAGTTTGTTGTATGCTAAATAAAAGGAAACCATGTTGTAGAGTAAAAGTAATTTTGTATGATGTTTTTTAAGCGGAATACTCCCCTTTCTTAGAGGTGTGATTAACCTAGGCAACTATGACACCCGTAATTTCCCTCTGAGCTAAAGTGCCCTTGAGGAATGTGTAAGTTTCAACACCTTTAAAGGATACGTTGCTCATAGTTAGATGTTTTTCACGTAACCCGTATGGGAATGCAAAATGAAAGTGGCGTAGTTTGGATAAAGGTTCCTCTTTTGTGTAATGAAAAAAACATAAAAAGTTTGGTTCCCTTAAGTTTTACATTGCCACCTTGGGTCTAAGATGCTTAATACTTAATCCTCCGACCTAGAGTAGGGGGAAAACGAGTTGAGAGCCAAATAAAACCTTTCCATGCTAGTAAAGACCTAGATAGGATTGGCTAAGCACACACACATGGGGGGATAGAGAATTAGTTTTAAATTTCTTGATTTAGTGCATGCATTTGAATGACCCTATCTTTGTGAAGAGTTTGTTATCTTTAGCCTTGAGATTCGAGTCACTCATTTGCATCACATAATTCATGTCTATATTTTGTTTTACCTTGCTAGGGATGAGCAAGAATTACGTTGGGGGTGTTTGATAGCTCTAAAAAAGAGTTATAATTCTGAGCTTAATATAAGCTCGTTAATGAATTTTACATGTTAATTATCTCATTTTGTAGATATTGAGCACCGAAGAGGTAGAACAAGGTATTTGGAGTCAAACGGGGTTAATTTGAAGCAATTTAAAGGTAATTTGAGCATCTAGGCTTAAAAGGAGGAGGAATGACCAAAATACTCTTGACCAGAGCATTGCAACCTTCACTCAACGCTCTCGTGCAATGCCAGAAGGCAGTATGCATGAAAGCAGGGTAGCATTGCAACACTGCCCGCTAGCATTGCAACGATGCGAGGATGGGAATGCCACAAGTGCCTTGTCAAAACGCAGCGTTGCATTAGACTTGCATATGATTTCAAGACCTGGGATCAGCACTTAAGGGAACAACCTTTCTACTATCCCTAAAATGGGTAGGAGTGAATTCCATCATGCAAATTTGTTGAATATGGGAATTCACCTCTTACCTTATGCATATGATTTCATTTCCTGTAATTTGGGTTTACTTTTATTCTTTCCATATGTACATTTTTTTTTGTTATAATATTTTCCTTAATTAGCTATCAGAGGTGTATATATAAGCAATGCTCCCTCTTGTAAAATTATCATAAGAAATATAAGAAAAGTTCGGTATTTAACAAAGTTTTGTATTCAACATGGTATTAGAGACAACCCTATGAATCTTTTCTATAGGTTTTATGTCCGAAACCCTAGAAAAGAAAATAGAAAATCTTAAACATACCTAGTTCCTTGCGTGAATCTTCACATCTAAAGAAAAACGCATCACATCGCTCGAACTAGTGGATCGCAACTAATCTGAAGCATCCACAGCCGAAACTCAGTGGGTGTTGTTTCCTGAAAATCTCATCTCCGATCGTGAATAGTCGTGGATCGTGGGTGGAAAACCAAATCGCGGAAGTCATCGACCGGAAGTCATCGACAGAGCCTCGACGGTTAAATCGCGAAAGTTGAGTCGCACCAAAGTAAAACAGGTTAAGTTGCAGACCTGAAGAAAAATGGAATCGGGTCGAACCAGGTCGGAGCCTTGTGGGTCGGATCGGGTTGCGGATCTAGGAGCAAAACGGAATCAGATCGAGCTAATCAATTGTTTTTACCAAATCGGATCGAGCAATCGAAATCGATCGAATCAGATCGGATCCGGGTCTATTCGCGGGTCTGGAGTTGGGTCTGGAGCGTGAACCGGGTCTAGACGAACTTTTTGACCAGTTTTTATTGATTTTTTTTCTTTTCCTATTTCCTTCTTAATTAATTGTTTTGCCAATCAACAATTTTTTATGGCATCCATAAATTCTAATCATACTGAAGGGACCGTACTTCCAATTACTAATCACAAATTAAATGGAAGGAATTACCTACATTGGTCACAATCAGTTATGATGTTCATATGTGGAAAAGGAAAGGAAGATTACTTGTCAAGCAAAAATCCTATCCCAGACTAAGCTGATCAAAGATACAAGACATGGAAAGCGGCAAATAATATGGCTATGTCATGGCTAATCAACTCCATGACGACAGAGATCGGTGAAGGTTTTTTACTCTTCTCAACTACAAGCGAAATCTGGGAAGCAGCTCGTGAAACTCATTCTGACCAAGAAAATACTGCAGAGTCATTTGAAATTGAAGGCAAAATTCATGAGCTACGGCAAGGGGATATGCAAGTCACTCACTATTTTACTCAACTATCTCAACTTTGGCAGCAACTTGACGTATTTGAAAGCCATAAGTGGGAATGCACTGCAGATGAAGCTACATTCAAAAAGATAGTTGAAAAGAAATGAGTGTTCAAATTTTTACTTGGCCTTAATAAAGAACTCGATGAGATACGTGGTAGAATCTTAGCTATTAAACCATTACCTAACATCAGAGAATTTTTTGAAAAAGTGAGAAGAGAAGAAAGCAGGAAGAAACTAATGTTAGGAGTGACTGCCAGTTCAGAACCTGAAGGATCAGCCTTATTTGCTCGAAACCTTGGTAATGAGGTACGTAAAAATACTCATGATAACCGTTACAATCGAAACCAGAGCTACACAGGAACTGAGAATCGACAACGAAAATCAAGACCATGGTGTGAACACTGTAAAAAACCAGGACATACTAAAGAAGTGTGTTGGGATATTCATGGAAAACCTTTAGATTGGAAGCCAAACAAAGGTACAGGAGACGGACGTGGAAAGGCCTATCAAGCAAGTACATCATCAGAAGGTAATGTCAACCCTGAATATAATGTGTTTACTAAGGATCAGTTTCTCCAAAAACTATTTGGCCAACCGAATCCTACTAAAAAAACATCAAAAACCAGCGTAGCAACAATGGTACAATAAGGTAACTTTCTTTGGGCCTACTTGGATTATTGACTCTGGTGCATCAGATCACATGACAGGTGGCATCTCACTTTTAACTAATTACACACACTGTAACAGTCAAATTACTGTAAAGATTGCCGATGGTACCTATTCTAAAGTAATGGGAACTAGAAATGTATTTGTATCTAAAGATCTAGTATTAGAAAATGTGTTGCATGTCCCAAATCTTAAATGCAATCTTCTTTCCATAAGTAAACTAACGTTTATGAAAAACTGCAGTGCAACTTTCTACTCACATAATTGCATGTTTTAGGATTTGAATTCGAGTAAGATGATTGGCAATGCTAAGGAAACCTTGGGTCTCTACTTACTAAATGCTCTTAAGCCTCAAGTCAAGAAGTTAGGTCTTAGCAAATCTCATTTTATTTCTAAAGACTATTATGATAGTATATCTAGTTCATCTAATTTTGTTGTCTCTAAAGATGATTATGTTAGTACATCTACTTTTGTTGCTCCTAAAGACAATTATGATAGTACAATAATGTTATGGCATAATCGTTTAGGAAATCCCAATTTTCTATATTTAAAACGAATGTTTCCAGATATTTTCAATAAAAGTTCTCAAGTGTTTCAATGTGAGTCTTGTGAAATGGCAAAGTTGGCTCGATCCTCATATCCGGTAAGCGCATATAAACCCTCTTATCCCTTTTCTATGATGCATAGTTATGTTTAGGGACCTAGTAGAGTTCAGAATGTAACAGGAGCTAAATGGTTCATTTCATTTATTGATGATCACACTAGACTTACTTGGGTTTTTTTAATGAAAGAAATATCTGAAGTTACTTCCCTATTCCAGAATCTGTTTGCCATGATTTTCAATATCTTTAACACCAAAATCCAAATTCTTCACATGCTAAGGATTATTTTAACACCTCTTTGAAAAATTTTCTAAACGAAAAAGGTATTGCCCACCTGAGTATATGTCCTAAAACTCCCCAACAAAATGGAATTGCGGAGAGAAAAAACAAACACCTCCTAGAAGTTTCTAGAGCTTTAATGTGTCACTCTAACACCCCCCCACTATTTTTGGGGAGAAGCGGTTCTAACAGCCACCTACCTTATTAATAGAATGCCCTCTAGAATATTAGGCTTCAAAACTCCCTTACAAAAACTTAAGGAAGTATTTCCCCATGATAGAATATTTTCTCAAGTCCCTTTAAAAATATTTGGTTGCACAGTCTTTGTCCAAGATCATAGACCCAATATGAGTAAGTTAGATCCTAAGGCAATAAAATGCATCTTTCTCGGTTATGCTCCAAGCCAAAAGAGGTACAAATGTTGCTCACCAACTACAAAAAGGTTCTATACATCCATGGATGTAACCTTCTTTGAAACCCAACCTTACTTCAAAAAGCAAGACACCATTGAACCTTCCACTCTCATCGAAAACGGAAAACTTCTGGAAAGCGAAGAAACCCAAAAACTTGATCTCTTTGAAGAGAGTGCTCCATATGTTCCTTATATACATGAAATAGATATTCTCAATCAAGGCCCACCAGAAAGTAGGAAAGTCCCTATAGTCTATACTAGAAGGAAGAACACCCTTGAACATGCACCAGTACTTAATCAAAACCCAACCGAAATACAGGAAAATCATGTCTCCAACTCCACAGCTTAAACTCTTAATGAAGACATTGATCTTCCTATTGCAAAACGGAAAGGGGTGAGAACCTATACGATGCATCCCATCCAAAACTACCTGTCCTACAAAAACCTCTCTCCCAAGTTTAAAGCATTCACAACCACACTATCCCAAGTTTACATTCCGAACAATGTCTATGAAGCCCTCAATTAAATTAATTGGAAACAAGCTGTATTAGATGAAATAAAGGCCTTGGAAAAGAACCATACATGGGAAATAATAGACCTATCTCCAGGAAAGAAAATAGTAGGATGCAAATGGATCTTCACCATCAAGTACAAGGCTAATGGAGAAATAGATAGGTTCAAATCTAGACTCGTCGCCAAAGGATTCTCCCAGTCCTATGGCATTGACTATCAAGAAACATTTGCCCCGGTAGCAAAATTAAATACTATTCGTGTCCTGATTTTCCTAGTTGTGAATAATGATTGGATTCTTCACCAATTAGACATAAAAAATGCCTTCCTTAATGGAGACTTAGAAGAAGAAGTGTATATGGATATACCGGACGGTGTAGAATCTACTCAAACCATAAATAAGGTATGCAAACTCAAAAAATCCCTATATAGCCTAAAACAATCCCCTAGGGCGTGGTTTGATAAATTCTCAAGAGTGGTAAAGGAAAACGAGTACTCACAATGTCAATCTGACCATACTCTCTTTGTCAAACATTCTTGTATAAGTAAAATAGCAATTATCATTGTCTACGTAGATGACATTATCCTTACTGGAGACTATGAAGAAGAAATAAGAAAACTAAAACTTCTCTTAGCCAAGGAATTCGAAGTAAAGGACTTAGGCAACCTTAAATACTTCCTTGGAATGGAAGTAGCCCGCTCAAAAACAGGCTTGAGCATTTCTCAAAGAAAATATGTCCTTGACCTGTTAAAGGAAACTGGAATGCTTGGATGCAAGCCTGCTAATACTCCAATTGACACTAACAATAACAGAATCAAAGAAAACAATCACAAACTAGTTAACAAAGATAAGTATCAAAGGCTAGTTGGAAAATTGATTTACCTAACTCACACAATACCTGATATCTGTTTTGCAGTTAGCTTTGTATGTCAATTTATGAACAGTCCAACAGAAAACAATATGGAAGCTATATACAGAATACTTCAAGAAATCTAAGAGAAGAAACATCGAAATCTTCACATATGTCAATTGGGCAAGCTCAAAAATAGACAGAAGGTCAACTTTCGGATATTGCTCCTTTGTTTGGGAAAATTTAGTCACTTGGCAAAGCAAGAAACAATCTGTAGTATCCAGAAGCAGCGCCGAAGCAGAACTAAGACCTCTAGCTCAAGGAATATGTGAAGGAATGTGGCTCAAAAGCATTCTATCTAAACTTAAAATCAAATCAGAAGAACCAATGGAGGTACACTGTGATAATCAAGCTACTATCATTATCACCAAAGACTCCATCCATCATGACCGCATAAAACATGTGGACATTGATCGACACTTTATTAAAGAAAAAATTGAAAACAAAAGCATCTCACTCAACTACATACCTACCAAAAGGCAAATTGCCGACATACTAACAAAGGCCCTTTCCAAGAATATGTTTGAAGACTTAAAAATCAAGCTGGACTAAATCAAAAAATATTGCTCAGCTTGAGGGGGAGTGTTGAATATGGAAATCACCTCTTACCTTATACATATGATTTCATTCCCTGTAATTTGGGTTTACTTTTATTCTTTCTATATGTACATTTTTTTCTGTTATAATGTTTTCCTTAATTCGCTATCATAGGTGTATATATAAGGGATGCTCCCTCTTGTAAACTATCATAAGAAATATAAGAAAAGTTTTGTATTCAACAAAGTTCTGTATTCAACAAAATTCTATGTCCCCAGCCATCTATCCAATCTTATCCCTCAAATGGAAGGCATATTGGGAAATGATGTTGAGCTTACCCTCATTTATGCATATCAAAGGACAATCGCAAATAAACGGGAGTTCATAGACAGCTCAGGATTCAGATCAAGTTATCTAGGTCATCAAAAAGTGAAATTAATCAGTGTTAACAGTAAACGGTGTTAATACGTAACAGTGATTATTTCGTGGTCTGTCTTACACAATCTCATCATGTAGAACACCCCCGCTCACATCTCTCTACATGAATAAACTGATCACATCGTTTATGACACTTTACAATATTTGTAACAATCATAAAGCGGGTCGTATTCAATAGTATCTCTAGAAATAGATACCCAACCTAATCCAAGTACTATAGACAGTTTAGGCTATTTTACTCGAACTTAATCAAGTTTATATCTCCACATAAAGTCCATGTATTCATGACAATAGACAAGGGTTCGTAGTTTATTGAATTTAAAGTTATTAATCAATCAACAACACTTGTTTGAATAAACTTCATATATGTTTACTGTTTACAAAACTACGAGTTTTAGGGCATACAACCCAATATGATGAATGATTAAAGGCCACGATGTCGATGTTTAAGGTTTGTGGGGATTTTCTTGAATTCTTTGAGGTTTTTTATGGATTTTTTATTGGATGTTTTTATTTCATTGTGATTTCCATTCTTTGATTCAATTTCTAGCACAAGCATGTATGATTGATGAATTGACAACTCAATTTTTTTGTATGTTTGTCTTTGCTATGTGTGTTTTTTTATCTCCGTAATTGCATTGAAAGCATGCTCAATTCAGTAGTAATAGGTTTTAGTTCGAATTATGCCATGATTTCTAGGCTATCTAGAATCACCTAATTGAAAACAAAACCTAAAGATTGGAAATGAATTAGGATAGAATTGGTCATTCTTGATTAAATGTAATGCAATTAACTAAGTAAATTGCCCTTGTAAGGAGCTTAGTTAATTTAGGGATTAACAACATGTTGATTCTCATTAGGGAGTTTGTATGGGTTGTCCCTGCATTCGATTAGCCTTAAGAAATAGTTAGTTCATGATTGTTTTCATAATTGATCGATCACTAGATTCATAAAAATCCCTACGATCTCTAAATCAATGAAGGTAATCTTAGTCTCTTTATGGTTCGACCCCATTCTTGCCACTTGTGCTACCCAGTAGTATAAGTAGTGGTTCGGTGAATTTATAAATATATTATTTGTTTAGGCTAGGGGTCTAAAGAACGACATTAGATTCTCTACGCCTAACATCTGTGTCGTTTCGTGATGTGGTTTTGGCTTCGATTTGGAGAATTTTGGAGCAAGAACAGAGTAAATAGGATGAACGGGCGACGCGAAGCATGCTTTCTACCTTACAACATCGCAACACTCCAACCACAACATTGCAATGCTGCACAGAGTGTTGCGATGAGGCATGCAGCGGCCCAACACTACGGTAGCATAAAAGGTTAGCGCGCGCGTCGTGGGTTCGAGCCTCCCCAACGGTTTCAATGCAATTTTTCATTTTTTTAATTATTAATTTGTAATAATTGATTATTTATTTGATTTTCATTAATTAAATTAATTTAAGTGTTATATTAGTTTAAATGATATTTAGGATGCCAATTTATGTCCAATATTGCTTTTATACTTTTATCATACATGTGATGTACGATTATGTATTATACTGCATAATGTATGTCATACAGTATAAAAATTCACCATAGGATAAATATTATTTCATGCATCATTTTTATATAAATGTTATATTATATAGTTGCATGATTTAATAAAGTATGCTCATGCATCATATTTAATAGGGTTGGTTGCACAAATAACAACCATACTCAAAATAATAAAGAATGTAGAACAAGGATAAACATATTAGGGATATAGTACAAAATTAGTGCTAGATATCACTGATAGCAACTATTAGTGATGGCTCTATAGGTAAATGACCAAAAAGCCCACACGCAGCTCACCATTTCATGCTTCTCGTTCTGGTTTTCTCAAATTGAAAACTATCGCTGATAGGAACTGATAGCAGCTATCAGTGATAGCTACTGATAGCTCTCAAAAAGGGCTATTATTCCTAGCTTAATTCGGGCTCATTATCAAATTTTACGTGTTTATTTCCTTATTTTATAGGTATCGAGCAACCAAGAGGTAAAATTGGGGATTTGAAGCTGATCGAGGTTAATTTGGAGTAATTTGGAGTTAATTCAAGCATCAAGGCTTCAAAGGAGTTGAAAAGACCAAAATGCCCCTGACCAGCATCGCAACACTCAATTTATAAGAAGCCCAAATGCTCGTTTGACGCTGCAAGGTAGTAGCCTTGTATGCAGGGGAGCATTGCAATGCTCTGGGTTTGGCACAACACCAGCTTTGCAACGTTTCCTTGACGCTGATGGCTTTTTTGTCAAGCGTTGCAATACTTTTTTTTAGCATTGTGACACTGTGATTTTTCCTATAAATACTCCTCTTCAGCCCTAGGTCAAAATATGCTGAACTTTGGAGGCCGAAGTTAGACTTCATTCATCTTCTATTCCATTCAATTTTTAGTATCATTAGGTTAGTTTTTATTTTATTTTCGGATTATGGACGTGTTTTGGATTGTATCCCATCGGTTTGTCTATGAATTGATGAGGTAATCTTTCGTTTCGTTCTTGGATCGAACATTCTTGCATTTTGATGAGTTTTCTGTTCAATTCTGTGTTTTCAATTAGAATTATGTTATTCTTGATTCTTGTTTAATTTAGGCTTGCTTTTATGTGTTGGATTGATGCCCTATCATGATCGCATGTCTTTTCTACTTAAATTCAGGCTTACACGCATGCTTGTAATCGTCCATGCTTTGAATTTACCCTTATAGCACAGATTAGATGAGCATGCTTAGGTTTATAGGCTATCCTTGAATCTTTGCATCGCAAGTTTAATCTAGATTGAAAGAATAAATTTATTATTTGAACATGGCTATCTGGACACTTAACCAACAAGTTCAATCCTGAAACTTAATGCATGTGTTTCTAGTTCCTTATGGCCGCTAAGGACCCAATTGCATCTAGGAGCATGTATATTAGTTGAGGCACGGTCTCTCCGACCTTAATAACGAATTAGGATGCTCGATTGGTTCAGATTAATTGATTTTCAGCATTTGTAGAGATTAGTTAACTCACATCAATTGGGTAGCTATGCATGCATAATTCAAATACATGATATCTTGGAAGAAAAAAATGAGTTAAATTATATTGAATGGGTACTTGATCTGAGATCTACATGAATCAATTGTCGTTCCGTATATCCCTTGCATTTTTTCTTTTCCTACATGTTTTCAATTTGAAAACCAAAAATACCACAAACTCGTTTTTACTATTTTTCCACGGTCAAATCTAACCCAAAAGAAATTAATTCTTCACTTCTCTGTGGTTCGACCCCACACTTACCATTTTTGCTATGTTTTAGTAGTAATAGAAGTAGTTCGGTCATTTTACAAATTTTCTTTCTTTTGGAGTCAAATTAATGACATCGATTCTCGATTCGAAACAAGTGTCGTCGTTGTCGGGGAAGCAAGCCAATTAATATCTTTTAGTTATAATTGATATTAAACTTTAAAAAATAAAATTCTTTCTTTCGTGTTAATTTGTTTTTCAATGGTAGAAAATATAAATATTTATGCGCTTCAAGCGAACTATGTAGAACAATGGGAAATACCAGAGGTAAGAGAGATTCGTGGGCTTAGAGATCAAATTTCTGAGCTAACCTCTATTGTTCAAGTTATGGCTAGTATGCAAATTCAGAATTTGCATGGTCCTGAGTGCGAATATTATCCTCCTTAGGAGTGGCCTAGCCAAACGCCATTGTCGATATCGTATTTGTCTGCCAATCCAGATATTTCTTTAGAAGATATAGTTAGGGAACTTTCTAACTGCTCTGGTGAGTTTGTGCAGGAGTAGTCCTTACAATTATCAAGATCCCATCAGTTTCCAGTAGGATGACCTCTATTTCGAACATGAGGTTAGAGCTGAGCTTCAGAGTCTGAGTGACTGCATCGCTTAGATCACTGAATACGTTAGAAATTTGTAGGAGTCTTGGGAATCATCTTCTGAGGATGCCGAGTTGAGCAGCTGTAAACCATAAATTTTAAATTTCCTATATAAGTATGTTTAGTTGAGGATGTTATATTAATTATTTGATAAGTGGAAAATTTACGGTGTAGTTATAGGGAAATTACAAATGAAGGAAAAAAAGAAAGAAGAATAAAGAAAGGACTAAAGAGGAAGAGCTAGGTTTGGCCGGAAGCACTAAGTGCTGGATGAGGTGGTGGTTTGACCTTTGAACATGGGAGGTGGCAGGAAGTATGAAAGAAAGAGGAACTTTAAAAACTCGATTTCGAAAAATGACTCGAGCAAATTAAGTGAGATCGGTGCGATTTGAAAGCTGGGAGAATCTAGTTTTTGAGGTTGTTTTTCCGGAGAAAGATCTCACAGGGAGAAGAACAACAAATGGAGAATTTGCAGAAGAGGCAGATTCTCGGATTAAGCAAGGCCAGACTTGAATATTGGGAGCTCCAGGCCAAACTACAAGGAATTTTGGGCTGACATTTTAGAAGGAAGTTTCTTGAAAAGAGTCCTGAATTTTGAGTTGTGAATTTTTGAAGTTGAAAAAGGAAATTAGTGCATAAATAGGCAGCTGCTTGGGAAGATTAAGCAAGCAACTCACCATAGTGAGCGAGAGCGAGAGCAAACTAAGAAAATGAGTGAGAGCAAGAGCGAGATAAGGAAGAGGTAGATCTCACTAAGGATGAAAATCTCACTGATTTTGTGTTGAATCTCACTGGAAAGTAGCAAATCTCGCTAGAAAGTGGCGAATCTCGCTAGAAAGTGGTAAATCTCGCTGTGATGAAGTCTTACTAGTGAAATGAATGATCTCTCTCTTGAGGATGATCTCGCTCATAATGACCATCTCGCTAGTAATACTGATTTTGTTGATGAAAGTTTTATTAGTAAGCAAACTATTTGAAGCATTTTCATGAGAACTCTAAGGAATCTAACCAAGAATTATGTCCTTTCAAGCCAAGAGGAGCTAGGATAGGCATATAACCCGTTAAGAGCCCCGATGAGCTATGAGTGACTAAAATGAACTTAATGCTTTCAATTCTTATGTACAAAAGACCATGTAAGTTACATTGATGTTGATGATGAATTTATACTTTCTCAAGCAACAAATATTTGATGAATTGCATAGCATTTCTTCTCCAGCTTGTATATGTTTAAACGCATGCCAAGGTATATTGTGAATTCATTACATAAGTGAAGTTCCTATGATGAAGCATGCGTTTTTGGAGGAAGGCTATGATAGTTTGAGTCTTTGTGTAAATGGTATGAAATTGAGCTTGGTTTGATGCTAGGAAACAACCCAGTACTAAAGGACACGGAGAAGGTATCTGGGTAATAGTACCTAAGGTATTGACGGTACTTAGAAAACTCCACATGCACGTAGGTAGTTCTGAATGAGAGGTTGACGTATGGGTCTCCTAGGCCATATACCAACAAAGAGAAGCCAAAGTATGGGTCTCTTGGCAGGTGACAGACGTTGGGAGCTAGAGTGATGTATGCTCGTTCTCAACCAAGGAATAATGATGTTTAATGATGTTTAAGAATGTTTATCAATGTTTATGTTTAGAGGAAGTTGCTTGAGAAGCTCATTGATATATTTACATGTTTATAATGATGTATTACATGATGTAATATGATTTTATAGTCACTCACTGGGATACTAGCTCACAGATTTTCTATGTTTTCCTTTTCAAGTAGCGGTAAGATTCCTCAAGGTTGATCTTGTTACTGCTTGCCACTGAAAGGACCAGCTTGTTAAGAAGAATTTAGGTTGATGGTCTATCTATGTACACATGTTTTGAGAGGGATTAGAGCTTTGTTAGTAAAGTTTGGGCCCAATTGTAAATATTTTACCCGTGGATGTCATGTCTTGACCATTTGCATTTGACTATATAAACTTGTGTAGAGCATTATGGAGGCGTGCTACTTGTTTCCATTAATAATGTTTATTAGGTTGGTATTCAGGTTAGAGGGCTAAGGTGGTAAGTGTTGGCAATAGAGCTAGTAACTACTACCGTCACATCTTTTTCGAGATTAAGAGGGTAATTTGGGAGGGATATGACTAGTTGGTATCAGAGCATAAGGTTTTGGGAATAGAAGGGAAAGTTCTTGCTTAAGTGTAAGTCCCTAACATGTGTACATTGCATTAGGTGAAATGCCGAAGCAAAGTGGTAGACAGAGTAAGCAGATAGGAGACAGGAATACTAACCCTACCACTAGAGGCCCAGAGGTTAGAAAGAACCCACTGGGAAAAAAGAGGAAGGTAAACGATCCAGTGGGTATGGAAATGACGTCTGAGGGAGAGTCTAGTACTCCCCAGGTAAGGGCAGATTCCAATATATAAGATATAGTTTTTGACAGGATAGCGTAGAGGTTAGCAGCCAATATAGGCTCAGTACAGGTCGACCCAGAGAAGAAATATGGCATTGAGAGGTTTAAAGCCCTAGAGGCTGTGACATTTGAGGGTGCAACAGACCCAACTGAAGCCAAGTTATGGCTGGATGTAGTTGAAAAATGTTTCAATGTTATGAGCTGTTTGGAGGACAGGAAGGTAGGATTAGCCACATTTCTATTGCAGAAAGGAGTGAAGAAATGGTGGAAGGTGATATCCATTAAACAAGCTAGTACAAATGTGATGTTATGGCCTGAGTTCAGGAAGGCTTTTGAAGACAAGTACTACCCCAGCTCGTTCCAAGATGCGAAAAGGGATGAGTTCCCCAAACAGACGCAGGGAACGATGTCAGTGGCAGAATATGAGCAGAAATTTACAGAACTATCACAGTATGCTCTATCGATTATTGATGAGGAAAGAGACAGATTCAGGAAGTTTGAACAAGGTTTGAGGAAAAAGATTAGAACTCCAGTGACATCTACGGCTACTTGGTTAGACTTTAACCAGATAGTAGAAATAGTGAAACGAGTCGAGTGGAGTTTAGCAGATGATGAGTAGTTGTAAAGGGGTGGTGAGGCTGTAGTAGGACCTAGAGACAGGGGATCCCAACCCCCAGTTGCAAGTCAAACTAGTGGAAGCCAATTCAGGGGTACGAGTTGGCAGGGATCCAAAAAGAGGAAATCGAGATCCCTGGCCAGTGTAGTCATGCGACTAAAGATGCCATGAGCTGGTGAGTCGATAACCAGTGTAGAGAGGAAACTGATGTGCCCTAGTTGTGGCAAGAGGCATCTTGGGGTATGCTATAGTGGCAGAGGTGTATGTTTCCAATGTGGTCAGGTAGGGCATTTCAAGAGAGATTGTCCCAAGGTAAACAGGGAAGCCCCAACAGCACAGTAGACAGCCTCCTAGACAGTTAACCAACCAAAAGGCGCTAGAAATCGAGGCGAAGGGTCAAGTGGTGCCAAACAGAAAGGTGTCATAGGTCAACCCTAGCAACAGGGGCGAGTCTATGCCGTGACACACCAGGAGGCGGCAGAGTCTCCAGATGTTGTGACCTGTAATGTGATATTATGCAGATAGTTTGCTTATGTTTTATTTGACCCTAGTGCCATACATTCATTTATATATAGCATGTTTGCATCTAGTATAGATACGTTGTCTGAGCCTATGCCTAAAGAGCTATATATCTCTACCCCTATGGGAGGTGTGATAATAGTAGAGGAATATTATAAACATTGTGAGATTCTGATCAATGGTCAAGACTTTTATGTTGATTTACTTATCATGGATTTGCTAGAGTTTGATGTTATCCTAGGGATGGATTTTTTAAGCAAAATATCGTGCCTCAGTGGATCGTGATGATGGGAAGAAATGCACGTCATCTTAGGCCTTTTATTTAGAATTATGAGGACTGTTAATCAGAATATGCGGCAATTATGTTAGGAATTCATGAGAAAATGAGTTTTCGTCATTCAGTATTAAGAATCTCGGCTAACCCACTATTATGTGTTATTATGCGTTCAATTGTTTATCTTTGTAGCTAACGTAGGAAGGGGATGCATACGCGAAGCCAGGCTATCGCAAAGACGACCGCATGTGGAGAATTTCTCCATCTCAAAGGCGAAATCAAACGTTCAACGCATGGATGTTGCAGTAATCAACCGCATGCATCCATTACATAGGAGTTGCGATCATCAAGCGATTGTGGTCATCATGTAAAAGTTGCGGTAATCAAGCGAATGTGGTCATTGCAAGATTGCGGCTACACGATGATAACCATAATATAGGGATGAACGCAAGGTTTGTGGAATGGACGCATCAACGCATATCTCGGAAAAATCAAAAGATGATGTTGACAGTTCACCTACCACGCCGTTAGCAACAGAGATTTAGAAAAGGACCATCGCGCCGCGAATGTCAGAATTGGAGTGGGTCCATTAATGCTGTCAGCGATCAACCTCTATAAATAGAAGTCGATGAGCAGAATTTCATTTTATCAAAGTTTCGGCCTTCGGGCGAATCCTTTGATCCAGAAGAATGCGTGAGAGAAAAGCTTGAGAATTCTTCATCTCCTTCATCCATTCTGAGTGACGACTGGAGCCTTCGCCAGAGTTAGATCTCGAGAGAGTCAACTCCACCGCCCTTCCATGGCACCACCGGCAGCCTTGACACACATCTACTGGAAGCAGCTAGCCTTTTCCATTTCTCTTCTTTTCTTATATTGAATTGTATTACATTATGGCTTAAGGAATTAATACATTTTGTGATCAATGCATTTCTAAGTTTCCTTCGATTCCATCTCCATCTTCCTTTACTTAGCATCTTTAACATTCATTGCATCACTTAGTGAGATTGTTAGAGTATCGCATACTTAATCATGTGGCATAGGAATATGAAGCATGTAGCAAACCACTGGGAGGTGTGCGTTGCATGAGTGTTATGAGAAAACCTTATTTTCCTAGTGTGAAGTTGTATCAACGCCTGTCTATAGGCAGACGCAACGCTTGTCTATAAGTAAAGTCAGCAACAACTAACTACCCAGGAGGGTAAGTGGTTGGTCGCATTAAGCAATGTAAGTAAGTGTTCACTAGGGATAGGAACCATCTTACGTCAGCCAGGTTTATGCGATTACCTTGTCTTATGAGCGCATCATTCATCATTTAGGCATACTTAGGAGAGTAGTCTAAAAACCAAATCTAAGACTCGAGAGAGCGGATTGGAACGCATAAGCATGAATGGGGAACTTAGGAATAAGCTTTGTTTGCTCAGCGTATGCACCTTACGGAAAGGATATTGCATGCACTCAAGAAGTAGGATACAGTGGTATGTAGTCATCTTGTTTATGTGTGGAAGCACATGAGCAGGAATAGAGACTTAGAAATAAGGCCTCTCGACACGTTGCTTATACATCACATGCATCCTAGAAATAGGCTCAAGTGTGTGTAGCATGATCGCATAGCTTTGCGTTGGCTGAGGTTGCCCTTGTAGTGAAGCCTAGGGTTGCGATGAAGACATGCATTTTACTACGCGTCAACAGTTGTCGTGTCTATACCTCTCATTCATACTTCCCATGCTTTGTCTATTAGTTAGGAGTAGGAGTAGTTTGTAGCTTAAAACCCCCCATCATTCTTTTATTTATCCGCCGTAAACACATCACCGCATACATTTAGTTACAAGTCCCTGAGTTCGACCTCGGATCACCCGAGAAACTTGCGTTCGTGTTATACTTGGCGTGAGCGTAAGAAAACTTGTGACAGGAATGCATGGTCATTGCATATAAAAGTAACGCATACTTTAATTCCATCGCATGACCACCGACACATGAGAATTAACGCATAGCTTAAGACATGCGTCGCACAATTGCATTCACTAATTTTTGTCACCAGACTGCTACAAGAAAGAAGTAGTTTTCAGAAAATCAAATGGCTAGGATGCAATCCTGGTAGGAAACAAAAGATTGACTGCGGGAAATCTGATATCAGTAGTGAAGGCTAGAAAGCTGTTGAGTAAGGGATGTAAGGTTTATTTGGCTCATGTAGTGATTACTCAAGGGAAAGAGCTGAACCCAGAAGACGTCCCCGCGGTAAATGAGTTCCAGGATGTATTTCCTGAGGAATTAATGGGATTGCCACCCGATAAGGAAGTGGAATTCACTATTGACTTAATTCCAGGAACAACTCCTATATCGAAGGCACCGTACAGTATGGCGCCAGCTGAGCTAAAAGAATTAAAGGTTCAGCTGCAAGAGTTAATTGACAAGGGATGCATTTGACATAGTGTATTGCCTTGGGGAGTTCCAGTGTGATTCGTAAGGAAGAAAGATGGTACATTTAGATTGTGTATTGACTATAGGCAGCTGAATAAGGTAACGATTAAGAATAAATATTTGTTACCATGTATTGATGATTTGTTTGATCAGCTAAGAGAAGCCACGGTGTTTTCAAAGATAGATCTAAGATCAGGTTAGCATCAACTAAAGGTGAAGGAGGCTGAAATTCCTAAAACCACATTTAGAACAAGATATGGACATTATGAATTCCTAATAATTCCATTTGGACTGAAAAATGCCCCTACAATATTCATGGACCTTATGAATAGGATATTGCATCCCTACTTGGACCAGTTCGTGATAGTATTCATTGATGATATATTGGTATATTCTGGCAGTAGGGAGGATCACATGACCCACCTAAGGATAGTATTGCAGACGTTGCGAGATAGGCAGTTGTATGCTAAGTTCAGTAAATGTGATTTTTGGTTAGATCGGGTTGTATATCTCGAGCATGTTGTTTCAGCAGATGGTATTAGTGTGGATTCCCAAAAGATGAAAGCAATAGTTAATTGGGAACGACCCACGACTGTTTTAGAGATACGCAGTTTCCTTGGTTTTGCAGGTTATTACAGGAGGTTTGTGGAGGGTTTTTCTAAGATAGCTCTTCCATTGACAAACCTGACCAGGAAAGGCGTTAGGTATGAGTGGTCGTCGGAGTGTAAGCATAGTTTTTAGGAGTTGAAACAGAGGCTAGTATCAGCGCCAATGCCTACCTTGCCTATTCTAGGTAAGGAATTTGAGATTTATTGTGACGGGTCCCAACAAGGATTGGGATGTGTGTTCATGCAGGATGGGAAAGTGATTGCATATGCATCTCGTCATCTTAAGAAGAACGAGAGCATTTATCCTACCCATGATTTGGAGCTGGCAGCAGTTGTTTTGGCTCTGAAGCTGTGGAGACATTATTTATTTCGAGAGGGTTGCGGAATATTCACAGATCAAAAGAGCTTAAAATATATTTTTGATCAAAAAGAGTTGAATCTGAGATGGAGAAGATGGATTGAGCTGATCAAAGATTATGACTGTTCCATCGAGTACCACCCTCGTAAGGCTAATGTTGTAGCGGATGCGCTAAGTAGGAAATACTTGGCATCCAAGGCCATCAGTGGCTCAATGAGGGGAATGTTATTGCAGGAATTCAGGAATTCTAGAACTGCCTTATCAGTGGGACAGTCAAAGGGATTGATAGCTACAATCCAGGTAAGGTCTACCTTAATAGAAGACCTTAAGGAGGATCAGTTAAAAGACCCTGATCTTCAGAAGATTGCTAATGATGTAAGTAAGGGAATCAGAGTTGACTTTCAACTGAGAGGAGATAATGTACTAGAAAAGGAGGGAAGAATGTGCGTGCCTAATAAGCTACGACTTAAGTAAGCCGTTCTGGAAGAAGCACACAATTCTGCTTATGCTATGCATCCAGGAAGCACCAAGATGTATAGAACTTTGAAGAGATCTTATTGGTGGCCTGACATGAAGAGAGACATAGCGGAATATGTAGATCGATGTTTAGTCTGTCAACAGGTGAAAACTGAAAGACAAAGATCAACAGGATTACTAAACCCACTCCCAGTGCCTGAGTGAAAATGGGAGCATGTGACAATGGAATTTCTGTTGGATTGCCTAGGACCTGTCTCTTATACACATCTAGATGTGTATAAGAGACAGGATCATACTGGTAGCCTGGGATGAAGAGAGACATAGCGGAATATATAGATCGATGTTTAGTCTGTCAACAGGTGAAAACTGAAAGACAAAGACCAGCAGGATTACTCAACCCACTCCCAGTGCGTGAGTGGAAGTGGGAGCATGTGACAATGGACTTTCTGTTTGGATTTCCTAGGACGCCCTCAGGATACGATGGCATTTGGGTGATAGCCGATAGACTAACCAAGACGGCCAAGTTTGTACCAAAAAAAGTTACTTTTTCACTAGACCGTCTAGTTAATATTTATGTGGATAGGATAATCAGTCAATATGGAGCCCCAGTGTTGATAGTGTCATACTGAGACTCGAGGTTTACTTCAAAATTCTGGCCTAGCCTACAAAAGGCTATGGGCACTAAACTGCATTTCAGTATGGCTTTTCATCCACAAACAGATGGACAGTCGGAAATATCTATACAAACACTAGAAGATATGTTAAGAGCTTCCATGTTACAATTCAAAGGAAGTTGGGATACGCAATTGTCGTTGATAGAATTTGCGTACAACAACAGTTACCATTCTAGTATTGGAATGGCTCCCTATGAAGCGTTGTACGGCTGGCCTTGCAGGACCCCAGTATGTTGGAACGAAGTGGGAGAATGGAAATTATTGGGTCCAGAATTAGTTTAACAAACAACTAAGAACGTGAAGCTTATCAGGGATAATCTTAAGGCGACTCGCGATAGACAGAAGAGATATGCTAATAAGCATAGAAGAGAACTAGAATTTGAAGTTGAAGATCAGATATTTCTTCGATTGTCCCCATGGAAAGGAATTCTCTGGTTTAGGAGGAAACGGAAATTAAGTTCCTGATACATCGGACCATATGAAATTGTGGAACGAGTTGGTCCAGCAACATATAGATTGCAATTACCTATGAAGCTAACTCGTATTCATGACGTATTTCATGTGTCAATGTTAAGGAAGTATGTGTCTATCCTATGCACATACTAGCAGCACAACCAGTACAGCTCAAAGAAGATTTATCTTACGAGGAAGAGGTCGTCGAGATTTTAGACAGGAAAAACCAGGTACTCAGAAATAAGACGATTCCTTTGGTGAAGGTACTATGGCGTAATCATGGAATCGAGGAAGCAACCTGGGAACCTAAAGAGCAAATGAGAAAGAAATATCCTCAACTTTTCTAATGATATATCAGGTAAATTTCGAGGATGAAATTGCTTTTAAAGGGAACGTAATTATAAACCCCGAATTTTACGTTTCCTATATAAGTATGTTTAGTTGAGGATGTTATATTAATTATTTGATAAGTGGAAAATTTACGGTATAGAAAATTTACGGTGTAGATACAGGAAAATTACAAATGAAGGGAAAACTAAAAGAAAGAAGAAGAAAGAAAAGCCTAAAGAGGAAGTAGCTGAGTTTGGCCGGAAGCACTAAGTGCTGGATGAGGTGGCGATTTGACCTTTGAACATGGGAGGTAGCAGGAAGTATAAAAGAAAGAGGAAATTCAGAAGCTCGGTTTCGGCAAATGACTTGAGAAAATTAAGTGAGATTGGTGTCATTTAAAAGCTGGGAGAATTTAGTTTTTGAGGTTGTTTTTTCGGAGAACGATCTCATAAGGAGAAGAACAAAAAGTGAAGAATTTGCAGAAGAGGCAAATTCTCAGATTAAGCAAGGTCAGAGTTGAAGATTGGAAGCTCTAGGCCAAAATGCAAAGACTTTTGGGCGGAACTTTTAAGGTAAGAAAGGAAACTCAATTCTAAATAATTTTTTAGAAGGAACTTTCTTGAAAAGAGTCCTGGATTTTGAGTTATGAATTTTTGAAGTTGAAACAGGAAATTAGTGCGTAAACAGACAGCTGCTTGGGAAGATTAAGCAATCAACTCACCATAGTGAGCGAGAGCGAGAGCGAGATGAGAAATTGAGTGAGAGAGAGAGCGAGATAAAGAAGTGGTGGATCTCGCTAAGGATGAAAATCTCGTTGGTTTTGTGTTGAATCTCGCTCAAGAAGAGAACCTCACTGGAAAGTGGCAAATCTCGCTGGAGAGTGGCAAATCTCTCCAGAAAGTGGTAAATCTCGCTGTGATGAAGTCTTACTAGTGAAATGAATGATCTCGCTCATGATGACCATCTCGCTAGTAATAATGATTTTGTTGATGAAAGTTTTATTAGTAAGCAAACTATTTGAAGCATTTTGATGAGAATTCTAAGGAATCTAATCAGGAATCATGTCCTTTCAGGTCAAGAGGAGCTAGGAGAGGCATATAACCCGTTAAGAGCTCCGACGAGCTGTGAGTGACTAAAATGAACTCAATGCTTTCAATGCTTATGTACAAAAGACCATGTAAGTTATAATGATGTTGATGATGAATTTATACTTTCTCAAGCAACAAATAATTGATGAATTGCATAGTGTTTCTTCTCTAGCTTGTATATGTTTAAACGCATGCCAATGTATATTATGAATTCATTACAAAAGTTAAGTTCCTATGATGAAGCGTGTGTTTTTGGAGGAAGGCTATAATAGTATGAGCCCTTATGTAAATGGTAGGAAATTGAGCTTGGTTTGATGCTAGGAAACAACCCGGTACTGAAGGACGGAGAAGTTATCTGGGTAATAGTACCTAAGGTATCGACGGTACCTAGAAAACTCCATGTTCACGTAGGAAGTTCTAAATGAGATGTCGAAGTATGGGTCTCCTAGGCCATTTACCAGTAAAAAGAGGTCGAAGTATCGATCTCTTGGCTGGTGTTGGGAGCTAGAGCAATGTATGCTCATTCTCAACTAAGAAATAATGATGTTTAATGATGTTTAATGATGTTTAAGAATGCTTACCAATGTTTATGTTTAGAGGAAGTTGCTTGAGATGCTCATTGATACATTTACATGTTTATAATGATGTATTACATGATGTAATATGATTTTATAGTCACTCACTGGGCTACTAGCTCACAGATTTTCTATGTTTTCCTTTTCCAGGTAGCGGTCAGATTCCTCAAGGTTGATCCTGCTACTGCTTGCCACTGAAAGGCCCGGCTTGTTAAGAAGAATTTAGGTTAATGGTCTATCTATGTACACATGTTTTGAGAGGGATTAGGGCTTTGTTAGTAAAGTTTGGGCCCAACTATAAATATTTTACCTACGGATGTCATGTCTCGACCGTTTGCATGTGATTATATAAACTTGTGTAGAGCCTTATAGAGGCATGCTACTTGTGTCCATTAATAATGTTTATCAGGTTGGTATTCAGGTTAGAGGGCTAAGGTGGTAAGTGTTTGCAATAAGGCTAGTAACTACTATCGTCACATCTTCTTCCAGATTAAGAGGGTCACACCTCCTCCCAGATTAAGAGGGTAATCTAGGAGGAGGTGTGACAGGCAGCTGGTCCCTCGAATCTCATACAAGCATAAGACATTGGATTACTTAATGTGTGAACGTGCTAATGATTTTTCTGAGTGTGCAGGAAATTGTTTAGAGTCTTCCTACGTCTATAGCACTAAGGCCGGCCTTTGTAAGGAATACGCGAGGACTGACTCAGACGACAATGTTTACACTTTTCCATCCCAAGAACAAGTTTTTGAGGTTAAGTATGAGTATGGACATAATTTGGAAAAAAACCCAGGTAAAATAGTCAGAGGCTCCCAAGTCCCGTCCTATTCTTTGCCCTGGTATTTCTCTTGTTTTTTTAATTTTTCTCGCCTTCACATCACGAGTCAGTCGAGTTAGTCGAGTCAGAGTCTTTACTTTCTGTAGAGTCTGTCCTTGAGTCTTTTATTTTGTTTCCTTTTATAAATATGAAAAATACCAAATTCAACCTATCTTGTTCTCTTCAAAAGATGAAAAGCCTTATAGCCTTACCGGGCTATATCGACTCATCCAAGAAGGGATTAGAGAAATACGAGAATTTCTTTGTGTCTTCATAGGGGACAGGTCACGTCAAGCAATCAACGTTAAAAATTTTCCCTTCCTAGAGGGAGCCAGGTGAAAAATTTATTGCTTTCTTTATTTGTTTTCTAGATTAGGTTTATTTTTGTTTTGTTTTGTAGGGACGACCTAGAAGAGAGAGGAACATCTTGTTTTTTTTGGAGAGGAGAGCCTCACCACCACCATCCCATACGCAACATTGCATTAGAGGAGGTTCTTTGCTCCCTTGTTTTTATTCTTTTTTATATATACTTGAGATACATTGGGGACAATGTATTATTTTAAGTTGAGGTGAGTACTCGTTGGGTAGTTTTTCTTATTATTAGCTTGGGGTCCTTAAGCATTGTGCTCAGAAAATGTTATGTGCTTTGATTGCCTTGCTTGTTGTTTGCTCCGTTGTTATCATGATAGTTTATGACACACTCTTCTTGTAAAGAAATTTGCATGGGTGAGAGTAGTCCAACAACACTACTCAATAAGTCTTCCATTTTAGGGATAAGGCCGGATGGACAGCTGGAGACATAGCCCTACAAAATGGAATTCACTCCTATCTGCTTTACGGTTAGCAGATAGGTTGTTCTCTTAAGTGTTGATTCCAGGTCTTGAACAATCGGGGCCCCGCCTTCTCATAGTAGAGAAGGATATGATTCATGAATAGTATTATGAATCGAATTGTTCATTAGAGGGTCAGTGGAAGCTTAAGGAACAAGATTTATTTATAGGGGTAAAATGATAATTTTGATCCAACTGTAATTACGAACGACCTATGAAGGATCGACTTACTGATTATGGTTTATATGGACAGAAATATATCTACAATAAGAAGAGTGCAACTATCGCGCTATAGTGGTGTGTCTTGATAGTTAACGAACAGTAATTAATTCGATCAAAGAGTTTTAGTGAATTAATACAGATCGTTGGAGCTCATGATTGGTAGGTCTATTAAGTCCCTCTACTAGCTCATTAATTTGGAATAACTAATTGAGTATTGATGTATGAAATTAGGGTTATGAATTTGAAATGTTCAAAATCAAATTTTAGGGGTTTTCGATTGATTGTATATGATACAATTATAAACATTTAATTTAATTGAAATTAAACAAAAATGGAAAATCAATTAATATTTAAATTATGATTTAAATAAAATCGATTTATTGGTGATATTGATATTTTATTAATTTAATATTTATACATTAAATTAATATTTTAATTAAAAGTTTAATTAAAATTAGTTTTATTTAAATTAATTATCTTTAAATTAATTTTATAGCACTAATTTAAGAAATAAATGATTTTTTAAATCATTTTAGGTTAGTGGATTCTTCCAATTTTTGGGAAAAATTCACTAACCACATTATGATGGATGGTCACCAAATTTCATTTCTAGTTGATGATGATCTTCAAGTTGGAGCTGCTCTTCATGCAACCCTATACATTTGCATGAATTCTACCTATATATGAAGCTCCATGCATGAAGAATAGATAAGGATTCTATGTTATACTTGCTGAAGTGATAACCTGAAAACCCTATAGACCCCTCACTTGTTCTTCATCAATTCAACTTGATTTAGTGTTTTCACCACACGTTCCAGCTTGAGCATAGTAGAGAAGAACTCGGTGGTAGTCCTCTCCGAGTTTCAAGCTCTATCTTAGTGGATTTCAGCTGAATTTTTGAAAGATATCTTCAAAGGTAATATATGTTTCAAACCCTCTTTTTAATATCATATAAACAACATGCTTAAAACTCAAATTAAATGTAGTTTAAGTGCTTATTGATTCTGAAGTCTTCCGTTGCATGTTTTTTCATTCCTACAAGGACAACATGATCATGTTTTAGCCCATTTTAAAAATATTTTCTTGTCTCTCATGCATCTTTAAGTCATTGCTTTTGCAAAATTAAGGCCTTGAATGCTTAGAATTGGGTTATCTGGTTTGTATTTAATTTGTCACCCTGAAAGGTCCACCTTTGACTTAGGAGTAACCTTCCTTGTTTTAGAGCAAAACAAGACAAAGTGGATAAAATAAGGCCTACTATGAATAAAAAAAGAGAAATAAAAAAAATAAAGAAAAGCAAATTAGTTGCAATTCTGAAAAAAAAAATAGAAAAAAAACATTAAAAAAATGAGGCATATGCTAGAGTGCCTACAAAAAAATAGTGTGTGTGAGGCATATGGATAGAGGTGAAAAGAGCTATCTCTGTCGTGTCTAGTTAGAGCCCGCGAGAAAAGAGTGATAGGTTCCCGACGGTGAGGTGTGAAAGCTAGCCCTATAGGTAAAAGAAATGCCCTTTATGTTTTGTGTGTGTGTTGTGTTTAGGCAACCTTGTCTTAGTGTTTCCCTTTTTTTTCCAAGTGTGGTGTGTCCAAGGTCAATAATCGAGCTAGTGTAAGGGGAAAACAGGATAAGGACCTTATAAAATTTTTCGGGCTGTGCAAGCTTAACTAGCAAGACTCTAGGCTCATTCATGCATGAATTGATCAAGAAACATTCTTAAACTTATGCTTCATTGATTGATTTAATTGATTTTTGTCCTTGATAACAAATTTCAATCGATTCAACTGTTGAGACTGGAGCAACAACGTTGCAAATTAAGCTGGCATGTTTTTAATTATTTTTTACTTCATTGTGTATTTCCACCTTGATCGGGATGAGCAAGAATTAAGTTAGGGGTATTTTATAGCTCTAAAAAAGAGCTATTATTCCTAGCTTAATTCGGGACCCCTATTTTGTAGATATCAAGCAACCAAGAGGTAGAATTGGGGATTTGAAGTCGATCGAGGTTAATTTGGAGTAATTTGGGGTTAACTCGAGCATCTGGGCTTCAAAGGAATTGAAAAGACCAAAATCCCCCTGACCAGCGTCGCAACGCTCAATTTATAAGAAGCCCTAACGCATGCCTGACGCTATAAAGTAGTAGCCTTGTATGCAGGGGAGCGTTGCAACACTGGCCCTAGCGTTGCAACGCTCCGGGTTTGGCACAATGCCAGCATTGCAACGTTTCCTTGACGCTGATGGCTTTTCTGTTGAGCGTTGCAACATTGTTCTCAGCATTGCAACACTGCATTTTTCATACAAATACTCCTCTTCGGCCTAGGTCAAAATATGCTCAACTTTGGAGGGCAAATTGATGGAGGCCAGAGTTAGACTTCATTCTTCTTCTATTCCCTTCAATTTTTAGTAACATTAGGTTAGTTCTTATTTTATTTTTGGATTATGGACGTGTTTTGGATTGTATCCCGTTGGTTTTTCTATCAATCAATGAGGTAATCTTTCGTTTAGTTCTTGGATCAAACATTCTTGCATTTTGATGAATTTTCTATTCTATTTTGTGCTTTAAATTAGAACTATGTTATACTTGAATCTTGTTTAATTTAGAATTGCTTTTATGTGTTGGATTGACACCACTATCATGATTGCATGTCTTCGCTAGTTAAATTCAAGCTCTCACGCATCCTTTTTGTTGAGAATGGTGTCCTAAATCTCCTTGTAATCTCAATCCAATAAACTAAGATCTGAGGTTATTTTATGTAAATTTAAACAAATATGTAGAGACATACAGATGGATCTTGTTTAAATAATAACCTAAATTGTCTGTAGTAGATGATTGGGTACCTTATCCTGGTGACACTATGGATACGACCCACTTTGTAGGTGTTACAAATGTTGTAAAGTGCTAAAAATGATCTGATCCTGATCATTCAAGTGGGGACATGCCAATTTGGCTCGCGAGAAAAGAGTTGCAAAGAGTTTGTATATAATCAGACCACAAAATGATTAGTCTCTTTATATAACACTATTGATAATAGAGACGTACATTTCACTAGGATGACCATAGGTAACATGACCTGAATCCTGAGCGAGTTGTGAACTCCTGCTCATGAAGACGGTCCTTTGATTTGTATGGGTGAAAGTGGTCAAATTGCCAACTCAACAAGCCTACCATTTTGGGGATTCGTCTGATTGGGGAGCTGGGAACTCAGCTTCACAAGATGGAATTCACTTCTTTCCTGATGTAGGGGTAAGTAGATAAATTGCTCTCTTAAGAACTGATTTCGGGTCTTGAACATTGTGGCCATACCCTCTCTTGGTAAGAGAGGACTCAGTCATAGTGGGACTATGACTTATTGTTCATTAGAGGAATTAAGGGTACATAAAGAGTTAGATGTAACTACAGGGGCAAAACGGTAATTCGGTTCAACTATACTTACGAGCAATTTGTGAAGGATCATTGCATTATTAATTGGTTATATCCAATGGACACAGAAATATATCTGTAGTGCGAAGAGTGCAACTGTCGATCTTTAGTGGAGTGCCTGATAGTTAACGGATCATGTATAATGTAATTAAAGAGTTTAATTAGTTATTCACCTACCCTTGAAGTTTCAAGCTACAGGTCCATAAGGTCCCCTTGGTAGCTGATAACGGGTAGAAATGCACGTTATCATAGTGCTAAGTTCTTAAGCAATGTTGGATTGCGTTGCTGAAATATGTTAATTTGTATCCATTAAGCATCAATTTCATAATATTCCGGTCACATGTGTTCATCACATTAGAATAGTTAATTTTTCTATTTTTGTGCAGAATATGCGTTGACGCAATGCAAGAATTGTGATCATAGGAAATCATTGGTCGAGCGATGATTTTGTGATGATTTTGTTTGCAAACATTCGCCCGAGAAGGATCGTTGCAACTTGGTCAGCCCAACATGGTGGGCGCATTTGGGTGAAAGGCTAATTAATCGCGATGGGACAGAAAGCTGATGACAGTCGAATCCGAATTAAGTTGACAGCCGATAACGATCACAAGTACATTCATCTTTTCGGTGACAAATATTCGGCGCATCAGTTAGAACTAAAGTTGTCCTATCTGTACAATCATGAGAGAGAAGCCACCTTTCACCATAGATGTTCTATAAATACCAAGAGCAACCTTCAGAAAAGGGTTCAGCTATCTTTTGTTCCACAAGTTCACGCCTTTGTCCATAGTTTTCCTTTCATTTTAAGTCAGAGCAAGAGAAGAGTGGTGATGCGGAGATCTCTTAGGGCAACTCGAGAGAGAGCCTTGAGGCGAAGAAGCAGAGAGCGGGTCAACTCTCGCGAGAGCAAGATTATCTTTTGAGCACAAGTAGAAAACAGTGTAAAAGCCTCGGCAACAAGAGATTGCTACCAGACCCTTTTATTCTATACTTACATTGTTATTTTGTACTTCATCATTATATTTATACAATGGAAGTTCTATTTCTACATCTATTCACTCTCTTATCACGCATGAGTAGTTAAACTAGTCGAATGGGTTGAGAAGAACTAAGCTAACATGACCTAGGAAGTTCATTGCTTGCGATTGTCTTGTTTCATGCTGTGCAAAATATCCTTTAGAATTACTCGAGAGAGAGTCTAAAGAAAGAACCTAATGTCTCGAGAGAGCTAGGTTAGAATCTGGACTCGAGAGAGCAAGATTAAAATTGCATAAACAAGAGATAGGGACTTAGAGATAAGCTATGTTTGTTAACCTGTATCGCATGCATCCTATAGATGGGAATGATATTATGTGGTCACCTTATTTTTGTATGTGCCATCCTGTCATCGCATAAATAAGAATAGAGGCTTATGTGTAGGTTCTATGGACTTATCGCATATATCACATATGTTCTAGTTTTAGAAGCTGTGGCATTCGCATCGAGAGGTGGTTTACTATTGTATACATGTTGCATGATCGCAAAGCATGAACGCATTCTAGGAAGTGTTAGCCGAAACCCTTCTCAACCCATTCACGCATACTCATCACATCTTCTGTTTACCAACTCTTTTCAAACTCCGTCGCATTTGTTTATTTTTCACCATCGCAAACAACAACCACAACAACAATTTATTTACTTGGTTACCGCAAGGTTTTCATAAAAATTACAACGCATCCTGTTTTCACAAGTCCCTGTGTTCGACCCTGGACTTACCAGGAAACTCGGTGGAATTTACACTTGGATTCCGCTGAGGAAACTTGAGTACACAACGCAACTTCATCAACGCATATCATCCATAATTAACTTCATAAAAATTAAGCATCAGTAGGTCAAAAGAAATTATGTTCAGAATCCAATTTTTGGGTTAATTTGAATTGTTCAAATTAATAAGAGGGAATTTAATTATATATGATATAATTAAATTAATTCAATTATATATGATATAATTAAATTAATTCATAATATATGATATAATTGATATAATGTATTTAATACATTAATTGGAGGAATAAATATTTGAATGAGATTCAAATAGTTGTTAATTTAATATAAATATAATTTATATTAAATGCCATAAAATAGAGAAAAAGATCTACAGTTTATATTGTATGTGATGTAATATTAAAACTATAGGTTATTAATATAATATGATAAGTTAGTTATTATATTTATTTATAATTTATTAATTATATGATAATTGATATTCCTTTTTCTTCAATAACTACCTTAGTGAGTGGTTATACGGTTTTATGGCTAAGTGGGATAAAGAAAAAAAATGGTTTTTGTCATCATACTACAACAACACGACTGACACAATTGACTATCGAGTGACTACACGATAAGGATCGAGTTTACTATACAATAGTACTCATATCGAAACAATCGAGCGTCGAGTCTATGCGATAGAACTTCATCTGCTATACGATTGTGTCATCGTTTACTTGATCGTTTCCTTCTTCAATCAAATCCTTCCCTCATACCAAAATAAGTCAGAGCCCACAACTCCTAGATTCTCACACCGAGAATACCAAAGCAGTCTTGTGGTACTGTCCGGTTCTGATCAAGGATCAAGTTGATACTCATTACTAGTGTTTGAACGAATTCAAGTTGATCGTTGAGTTCGAGTTTGATCAAGGGATACACTTGAAGAAAAGTTCTTCAAAAGTATTGTTTCTCTCATCCTTTGTATTTAATTCAAAGCATGCTGTAATTTATTGATTAATGCATAATCTGTTTAATATGATTGTAAATGTTTAATTACTTTCACAATGGAGATTTGGAACGATCCGCTTCCACTCAAAGGTGTTGGGATTGGTGTCCTAATTCTCAGAGTCTCGTAGTTTGTAAAGAGTTTGTACATACATTGTTATTAATAAAATAATTGTTATTTTATTTTCATTTACTCATATCCAATAAACTAAGATCCGTGGTTATTTCATGTAAACTAAAGCATGTATGTGAGACATACAAGTTCATCATGCCTTAAGTAATAACCTAAATGATCTGTAGTATAAGGATAAACGAGCGATACCTTATCCTGGTGACACTACGGATACGACCCGCTTTGTAGATATTTATGTTGGAAATGTCCTAGAACTCACAGTTCGTAAATTTTGTTAAACATTTTATTTATCAATAAAATAATATTATTTAGTATCTTATTCAATAAAGTTTTTTATTTTTTGATTCTATTATGAAAATCCAATAAACATATCCATGGCTTTAGTATGAATATTTTAACTTTATGTGGTGACATAAACAGGATCAAGTTAATAGTGTATAGTCTAAATGGTCTATAAGTATATGGATGAAATTGGGTAGCTCATCCTGGTAATGCTATTGGATGCGGCCCATTTTGTATAGGTAATACAAATGATGTGATCCACAGATAATTCATGTAGAGACATGTGAGTGAGGGTATCCTATGCAATGAGTTTGCATATAGACTAGATCACGAAATAGTCACTTTTTCTTTATAATGACCGTTTACTGTTAAAACTGACTATTTCAAACTAAAAGACCTAGGATAACACAATCTTAATCCTGAGCTAACTATGAACTCTTGTTTATTTTTGGATTATCCTTTGATCTGCATAAGTGAGAGTAGCCTAACAATACTGCTCAATAAGCCTTCCATTTTGGGGATAAGACCAGGTAAATTGTTGGGGACATAATTATGCTAGATGGAATTCATTCCTATCCGATTTAGAGTTAGCAGATAGGTTGTTCTCTTAAGCGCTGATGCCTAGTCTTGAACAACAGGGCCCCACCCTCTCTTGGTAGAGAGGGATATGATTTATAAATGGTATTATCGATCAGTTGTTCAATAGAGGGTCAGTGGGAGCTTAAGGTGCAAGATGTATTTACAGGGGTAAAACGGTAATTTTGACCCAGTTGTAAATACGAACGACTTGTAAAGGATCGTCTTATTGATTATGGTCCTAATGAACATAAATATATCTACAGTGAGAAGAGTGCAACTATCGAGCTATAGTGGTATATCTTGATGGTTAACGAATAGTAATTAATTTGGATTAAAGAGTTTAACCAACTAATTACAAATCGTTGGAGCTTATGATCTTATTAGGTCCATCTACTAGCTTATAAATTGAAATAACAAATTTAGTATTAATTGGATGAATTTTGGAATTAGGGTTATGAATTTCAAATGTTCAAATTCAATTTAGGTTTTCAATTGACTGTATTTGATACAATTATAATCGTTTAATTTAGCTGAAATTAAACGAAATTAGAGAATCAATTAATATTTAAATTATGGTTTAATTATGAAAGTGAATCATATTGGTGAAATTGAAATTTTATTAATTTAATATTGAGATATTAAATTAATACATTTTTAATTAAAAGGTTTAATTATAAAATTGAAAATTGAAATTCGTTTTAGTAAATAATTAATTTTGAATTAATTATATAAAACTAATAATCAAGTAAAATTATTTTATTTAATTTCAATTTTCTTAGTTTTAGAAATCAATTTTAGGGTTAGTGGATTTTTCCAATTTTTGGAAAAATCCACTAATCATTTGAGTGGTTTGTCACCCAATTCCACCTCCAAGCTCCAAGGAGGAGTTGTCCTCCATGCAAGTCCTTTTCCTGCATAAAAACATGTTATATAATGAGTCTACATGCATGGATTTGAAAGAGATTGACTGGAAATATTGACTGAAGTGCTGAAATTCTGAAAACCCTCACAAACCACCACAATTCTTCTCCAATTTAGCTAGATTTGAGTGTTTCCACCACATATTCCTTCTTGAGCTTTGTAGAGAATATCTTGGTGGTGGTTCTGTTGAAGTTTCAAGATCAATTTCGAAGTATCTCAGCTAAATTCGTGGAGTTAGTCTTCAAAGGTAATCTTATCTTCAAACCCTCTATTAATGTCACTTGAATAGCATGTTTAAAACTCAAATTAAGAGTAGTTGGAGACATGCGAGCGGGGATGTACTATAAAAAGAGTTTGTATAAGACCGGACCACAAGATGATTAGTCTCTTTCTATAACGCCATTGATATTTGAGACTTACATTCCACTAAAACGACCATAGGTGACATGACATTAATCCTGAGTGTTTTGGGAACTCCTGCCTATGAGGGCAGTCCTTTGATTAGTATAGGTGAAAGTGGCCAAATTGCCAACTCAACAAGCCTATCCTTTTGGGGATTTGTCAGATTGAGGAGTTGGGAACTTAGTTATACAAGATGGAATTCACTCCTTCCCCGAAGAAGGGGTAAATATATAAATTGTTTCGTTAAGGGCTAATTCCTAGTCTTGAACATAGTGGCCACAACCTCTCTTTGGAAGAGAGGAATCAGTCATAGTAGAACTATGACTTATAGTTCATTAGAGGAATCAGTGGTACTTAAGGAGTTAGATGTAACTACATGGGCAAAATGGTAAATTGGCCCAACTGTACTTATGAGCGATTTGTGAAGGGTTATCGTACCGTTGTTGGTCATATGGACACAGAAATATATCTGTAGTGAGAAGAGTACAGTTGTCGGTCTTTAGTGGAGTGTCCAGAAGTTAATCGATGGTGGATCTCGTGACTAAAGAGTTTAGTCAGCTATTCAAATACCGTTGGAGCTTCAAGCTACAGGTCCATAAGGTCCCCTTGGTAGCTCAATGGGTTCAAGTTGAGAATCAGATTTTGGGCTAGTTTGAAGTGTTCAAATTAACAAGAGAAAATTCAATTATATGTGATATAATTGGTGTGATGTATTAGATATATTATATGGAGTATTTAATATAAATATGATTTATATTAAGTACAATAAAATAGAAAAAGAACTATGGTTTATATGTTTCATGAGATAAAATATTAAAACTATAAATTATAAATATAATATGGTAAGTTTATTATCATATTTATTTATAATATATTAATTATATGATAATTAATTCTTTTTCTCTAATAACCAATTGGGTGGGAGGTTATTGTAAATTTTATGGTAGCCGTGACATAAAAGGAAAATTGTTTTCCTAAATTTGGTAGTTGTTCCATTCGAAAATTACTCATGGAAAAAGTTATCAATTAAAAGAGTCCTTTTACTAAACGATCGAGCACATCGTCTATGCGATAGACTGTGTTCTTTTCTCCCACTTACTCGATCGCATACTCTAGTCTTTTCCTCAAGCCAAGATCATACAGAGCCAACAACTCCTGGATTCTCACACCGAAAATACCAAGGTAACCATTGTGGTGGTGTCCTTACTCAGTTCGTGAATCGAGTTGGACTCGATTGGGTTTGAGGAGCTGTTGGTCTTTTTTTGTGTTCGTGTTCATTGGTTGTACCGGTCGTTGCATTCGAGTGAATTGTTGGACGCATTGGACCGATCGAGGGATTCTTGAAGAATGGTTCTTCAAAGGTATGCATACTCTATCCCTTGATTTCTATTTAAGCATGCTGTAATTTCTATATTTGCATGACCTGTTAGTTTCCGTTTTAAGACTGTACTATTGAAATTGGTGTCCTAATTCTCCCGGAGTCTCGTAGTTTGTAATCTTTGTACACATTGTTATGAATAAAATAAGAGTTATTTTATTTGCATTTACTCATATCCAATAAACAAAGATCTGTGGTTATTGTATGTAAACAAAACATGTATATGAGATATACAAGTGAATCATGCCTTAAGTAATAACCTAAAATGTCGGTAGTATAAGGATAAAGGAGGGATACCTTCTCCCGGTGAAACTACGGATACAACCCGCTTTGTAGAGGTTTATAAGTGTTGTGAACTACAGATTGTCTGATCCTGACCATTCATATGGAGACATGCAAGCGGGGGTGTCCTATACAAAGAGTTTGTATAAGACCAGACCATGAGATAATTAGTCTCTTTATATAACATCGTTGATACTTGAGACTTACATCTCACTTAAAGGACTATAGGTGACATGACCTTAATCCTGAGTGTTTTGGGAACTTCTGCCTACGATAGTGGTTTTTTTATTAGTATGGGTGAGAGTGACCAGATTGCCAACTCAACAAGCCTACCTTTTTGGGGATTTGTCTGATTGGGGAGCTGAGAACTCAGTTACACAAGATGGAATTCACTCCTTTCCAAAAGCAGAGGTAAGTAGATGGATTGCTCCCTTAAGGGCTGATTCCAAGTCTTGAACATAGTGGCCACATCCTCTCTTTGGAAGAGAGGACTCAATCATAGTAGGACTATGACTTATGTTCATTAGAGGTCAATGGTACTTAAGGAGTTAGATGTAACTACAGGGACAAAACGGTAAATTGACCCAGCTGTACTTACGATCAATCTGTGAAGGGTTATCACACTGTTGATTGGTTGATATGGACACAGAAATATATCTACAGTGAGAAGAGTGTAACTGTCGGTCTTTAGTGGAGTGGCCGACAGTTAACGGATGGTGGATACCGTGACTAAAGAGTTTAGTCAGTTATTCACGTACAGTTGCAGCTTCAAGCTACAGGCCCATAAGGTCCCCTTGGTAGCTCAATGGATTCAAGTTGAGAATCAATTCTTGGGGTTAGTTTGAAGTGTTCAAATTAACAAGAGAAAATTCAATTATATATGATATAATTAGTGTGATGTATGAGATACATCAAGTGGAGGATTAATGCAAATATGATTTACATTAAGTAACAAAAAATTGAAAACGAACTATGGTTTGTATGTTTCATGAGATGAAATATTAAAACTATAGGTCATAAATATAATATGGTAAGTTGGTTATCATATTTATTTATAATATATTAATTTTTTTAAAACTAATTTGTTTTCCACTAATAACCGATTGAATGGGAGGTTATTGGTGGTTGTATCGTAACCGTGAGATAAAAAAAATGTTTTCCTAAAATTAGGTGTGACTTGTTTCAGAAAGTTACTAACGGATAAGCTATCAAGTGATAATGTTCAAAGACTAAACGATCGTGCAGCTTTGACTATACAATAGTCTTTCAGCTGATCGTAGCTAAACGATCGAGTGGCATAGTCTATACGATAGGCTGTCATTTACTAAACAATCGAGCACTTCGTTTATACAATAAACAACATCTTATCTCCCACTTTCTCGATCATCTACATGATCGTTGTCCTTCAGTTTCTTCCCCAAGCCAAGATCATATAGAGCCCACAACGCCTGGATTCTCACATCGAGAATACCAAGGTAACCATTGTGGTGGTGTTCTTACTCACTTTGTGAATCGAGTGTGACTCGATTGGTTCCGTGGAGGTTGTTCGTTGTGTTCGTGTTGTTGCCCGTGTTGTATCGGTCGTTGCATTCATGTTGTTGTGGACGCTTGTAGACTGATCGAGGGATTTTTGAAGAATGTTTCTTCAAAGGTATGCATAATCTGTCCCTTGATACTCAGTTAGCATGCTGTAATTTTGTGTTGTGCATGATCTGTTGGTTTTCATTTTAAGACTGTGATTGTTTATGTTGAACTCAAATGCAATTTGGAACGATCCTTCCACTGCTCATGGAAATCCTCATGTTTAATTTCCTTCATGTAATGTTTGTGTTCAATCTAAAATTTGGAATGATCCCTTCCGCTGCTCATGGAAATATCCATGTTTGATTTCCTTCAAAAGGTCCTCTATATATAGAGTTCCTTCAATTGGTATCAGAGCCTGGTTGTTCTAATTTCCAAATTCCATTGCTGTGTTGAATTTCGCTTACAGTTTTGGTGGGTTTTAATATTCTGCAATGCATTTAAGTGTTAAGTGTTTTGTGGATATTTTTTATGGACAATTTCGGGATAATTGCCTCTGTTTAAAGCTTTCTTTACTTTTACAAAAGTTAATTTTTAAGGGCCCCTGCATTTTTGGGCATTATTAACTTGCAATCGAGTATGTATTCAAGTTGTTGTTTTTGAGTCATTCGTGATGAAGCTTCAGACGCAAGAAGTTGTTGTTCGCTTCGAGAGAGAAGACGAATCGTTGGTCGTATCATGTAGCTCAAGCTAAACGATCGTTTAGATTTGGCTATGCGATCATGTAGAAATGTTCTACTCGATCGTGTAGTATTTGCTAAACGATCGCATAGCTAATGCTATGTGATTGAGTAAAGAGTTTACTCGATTGTGTTGCATTGGCTACTCGATCGCATAGACGCTCGGGGTAAGAAATCGTAGAGTATATGATACTCGACGCATGGCATGCGTGCTAAACGATCGTGTAGGCTAGCATGCTCATCGCATAGTCACTAGCTACACGATGACTTGGCATACGATACTCGATGCTTGCTACTCGATCATGTAGACAATCGTGCTCATCGCATAGTCGTTGGCTGCATGATCACATGTCATGTGTTAATCGATGTGCGCTGCACAATCGCGTGGACCATCATGCTCATCACATAGTCCTAAGGCACACGATCAATGCTACACGATCGTTTATACTCGATGTGTGTTACTCGAAGATCTTAAAGAGTTGCTACACAATCAAGTGGCGAGGCTTCGAGCGGGTGGTTCTGAAGGAATAATATAAAATGCAGCGGAATAAAACAGAATCAATAAGCACTGTAGCTACTCTTAATTTGAGTCTTAAACATGCTATTCAAGTGATATTCATAAAAGGTGTGAAGCAACCATTACCTTTGAAGACTTAATCCACGAATTTAGTAGCAATACTCCAAGATTGAGCTTGAAACTTCAACAAGACCACCACTAAGATCTTCTCTACAAAGCTCAAGAAGGAATATATGATGGAAACACTCAAACCTATCTAAATTGGAGAGGAATTTTGGTGGGTTTGTGAGGGTTTTTATTTCTGCAACACTTTGAACAAAATTTCCATAAATTCTTCTACATTTCTTTGCATGAAGAACGTATATATACACTTAAATCATGCAGGATAGTAGGGTTGCATGAATGGCACCAACTACTTGATGATAATTGCAAAAATCAATTGGAATTTGATGAAATTCTATTATAGTTTAGTTAGTGGATTTTTCCTAAATTGGAAAAATCCACTAACTTAAAATTGATTTACATAAAACCATTTTATTTTAAATTAGTTTTATAAAATTAATTCAAAATAATTAATTTAAACTAATTTTGATTTTAACTAAACTTTTCAATTAAAAGAATATTGATTTAATATCTTAATATTAAATTAATAAAACATCAGTTTCATCAATATGATTCAATTTCATATTTAAATAATAATTGATTCTCCAATTTCGTTTAATTTCAAGTAAATTAAACGTTTTTAACTATATCAAATACAATCAAATGAAAACCCTAAAAATTGAACATTTCAAATTCATAACCCTAGTTCCAAAATTCATCCAATTAATACTCAATTTGTTATTCCAATTTATGAACTAGTAGAGGGACCTAATGGACCTACAGATTTTGAGCTCCAACGATTTGTAATTAATCAGTTAAACTCTTTAAATCGAATTAATTACTATTCGTTAACTATCAAGGCACACCAATATAGCTCGATAGTTGCACTCTCCTCACTGTAGATATATTTCTGTCCATTTCGACCATAATCAATAAGTGTTATTTTATAAGCATTTACTCAATACAATAAACTAAGATCTTGGGTTATTTAATATAAATTTAAACAAGTATGTAGGGACATAAAGGTGGATCATGTTTAAATAATAACCTAAATGATCTGTAGTAGATGGATAAGGTTGGGTACCTTATCCTGGTGACACTACAGATATGACCCATTTTGTAGATGTTACAAATATTGTAAAGTTCTACAAATGATCCTGATCATTCATGTAGAGACATACGAGCAGATGTATCATATACAAAGAGTTTGTATAAGATCGGACCACGAAATGATTAGTCTCTTTATATAACACCATTAATAATAGAGACTTACATTTCACTAGGATGACCATAAGTGACATGACCTCTTGAGTGAGTTGTGAACTCCTGCTCATGAAGGCGATCCTTTGATTTTTATGGGTGAGAATGGTCAGATTGCCAACTCAACAAGCTTACCATTTTGGGGATTCGTCTGATTGAGGAGCTGAGAACTCAGCTTCACAAGAAAGAATTCAATCCTTCCCCGATGTAGGGGTAAGTAGATAAATTATTCCCTTAAATGCTGATTCTGGGTCTTGAACATAGTGGCCACACCTTCTATTGGGAAGAGAGGACTCAGTCATAGTGGGACTATAACTTATTTTTCATTAGAGGAATCAGTGGTACTTAAGGAGTTAGATGTAACTATAGGGGTAAAACGGTAAATTGGGCCAGCTATACTTACGAGCATCTGTGAAGGGATCGTACTGTTGATTGGTTATATCCAATGGACACAGAAATATATCTGTAGTGCGAAGAGTATAGCTGTCGGTCTTTAGTGGAGTGCCCGACAATTAATAGATGGTGGATATCGTGATTAAAGAGTTTAGTCAGTTATTCACGTATTGTTGGAGCTTCAAGCTACAGGTCCATAAGGTCCTCTTGATAGCTAAATGGATTCAAGTTGAGAATCAGTTTTTGGGTTAGTTTGAAATGTTCAAATTAACAAGAGGGAATTTGATTATATATGATATAATTCAATTAATTCAATTATATATGATATAATTGACATGATGTATTTGATACATTATTATTTGATTGGAGGAATTAATATAAATATGATTTATATTAAATTCCATAAAATAGAAAAAGAACTATGGTTTATATGTTGCATATGATGCAATATTAAAACTATAGGTTATAAAGATAATATGATAAGTTAGTTATTGTATTTATTTATATTTTATTAATTATATGATAATTAATATTTCTTTTTCTAAATAACCAATCTTAGTGGGTTGTTATACAGGATTTTATGGTAACTGTGAGATAAAAAGAAAATTAGTTTTTCAAATCATTCAATCTAAAGCATCTCACATAATTCACTATCGAGTAAAAGGAGTTTTACTACACGATAGTTTTACAAAGCCTAATCGATCGAGCATCGAGTCTATACGATAGTACTCGTTTACTAAACGATTAAGTGTCAAGTCTATGTGATAGACTTCATCTACTACACGATTGTTTGATCGCATACTCAATCGTTTACTCCAATCTTTCCCTCTATCCAAAATCAACCAGAGCCCACAACTCCTGGATTCTCACACCAAGAATACCAAGGTAATCTTGTGGTTGTGTTCAATTGATCAAGGATCGAGTTTTACTCGCTAGTGATCTAGGAAGTTCCAGTTGTTCATTGCGTTCGTGCTGTTGGACGCGTTGGTGACTGGTCGAGGGAAATACGTGAAGAAAGAGTTCTTCAAATGTATTGTTACTCGATCCCTTGTATTTATTTAAGAAGCATGTTTTAATTTATCATTAATGCATAATCGTTTATGTATAATTGTAAATGTTTAAGTTCTTACACAATGGAGTTTGGAACGATCTGCTTCCGTTCAAAGGTCCTCTAGTTTTAGAGTTCTTTCAATTTAAGCTGACGAAAATGGAATACCTCTACATGGGAACTGACTTGGAACTTGAATTAGACAATAATGTTATAAGTATGCAATAATTGATTATGTTTATTAAAATGTTTAATAAAAAAGAATCATATATTATTAAAAAATCCAATATAAGAGTTATATTGGGAAATTTAACAATTCACTAATGTACCAAAGTAGTGAAAGCTCATTTGTAAAATACTCAGTGGGAGGAAAATGACGCATATGATACTTCAATTTTTGTTTCATGTTTCTCCCTTAATAGTTCACACTGTAAGATGCTCGGCCTCATGACACCTCTGCTTGTGTCCCCTTACGGACGGTCTTTGCATAGTTCAATATCACGATGAATGGATAGAGTGTTTATAGTAAGTGGAAGAGGGAAGTGTGGCAACACATCCCACAGTCTCATTCATTGGTTTACAATAAACTTTCATACTTGGCATTGAGACACTTTTGCTTGTGTCCCCCTACGGATGGTGTTTGCATGAAATTTTACTCAAACTCTAGAAATGGATAAGATAGCTTTAATTTTTACCCCAATCGGTTTTTCCCTATGGTTGGCTCATTGGGGCGGAACTTGAGAGTCTAAAATGAAGGATAACACTTACAAGAAATTGTTAAGCAAGTTAATGGTTTCTTGACCAAAATACGGTAAATAAATATTATAGGAATAAGAGTTATTCTGGTGTAATATTTGGTTGAAAATGTCTCAATCTAGTGAAGAAGTAACTGACTACCCTACAGTGGCTTTTATTCTAATTCACTGAAGTATCATAGTGAATTAATATGAATGAGATTCATATTAAATCTATTGGGTTCATTCTTTTAATTTTCTATGCTAAATCAAAATGGATAATAGATTGCATATAGTCAATTAACATGCTTTACATAATTCAAAGTTATGTCGTTACATCTCAATGAAGGACTGGTGAATTCCACAACGGAAACGGGATCATCCTAATTTTTAATTTTACACAAAATATAAAAAAATTACAAAACAACAATTATGCATTAAATAGGAAAGTTTACAACATGCAATAAAGAAAGGAATAGGGTTAGGGTTTCAAAAAAACTTACCCTTAAAGAATCGTTCTTCACATGATTCCTCTTCTACGAATTGATCACGAACAAGAAATCATAGTAATTACCAAATCAATATTTGGTTGGATACCACCATAAGAGAGGCCTCTGTATTCTCTGTAGGAGATGAGAAATACAGGAGGTGTGAGCTCTGCTTATTTTTGGGAAGAAGGAGAGAGTTTGAGAGAGGAATAGAAAATTCAACTGGATGAGCTTTTCTTTTTCTTTTTTCTTTTTTTTTTTTTTTTTTGAGAAAATTTTAGAGAGTTCAATCACATAGAGACCCTTCTATACATTTAACTCAAGGAAGAAGAAGATCTCATAAAAATTAAAAAAACAAAAAACAAAAAAAAAACTCCCCACTGCACACGTTCTCCTGAGAGAAAATTAAAGGGAGAGAAGTTATTTCCCTCTTTTTAATTTCAAAACTAAATTAAAATTAAAAATAATTTAAGTTAAATAATAATTATATATATGTATATATAATAACTAACTTATTATATGTATATAAAACTATATGTTATATCATATATAACACATAACCTATAGGTTATTTCTCTCTCAATAATACATTACATTTTATATAAATCACATTTATACTAAATTTTATTATGTTAATCTCATTCATATAATTAATATTTGAATCATATTCAAATATTTAATTCTTCTCAAATAAACTTTACATTATAATGTGTAAAATACATTATAGTAATTATATTATATATAATTAAGTTAAATTAATCATATCACATATTATTAATTCCCTAAATTAATTTGAACAATTCAAATTAATCCAGAATTGATTCTCATTAATCCCTGTTGAGCTACTAAGGAGACCTTATGAACCTATAGATTGAAGCTTCAATGGTACTTGAATAATTAATTAAACTCCTTTAATTAAGTTATTCAATATCCATTAACTGACGGTCACTACACTAAAGACCGACGGCCACACTTTTCGTACTACTTATATATTTCTATGTCCATTGGATATAACCAATGAATAGTGCGATGACCCTTCACAAATTACTCGTAAGAATAGTTGGGTCAAAATTACTGTTTTGTCCCTGTAGTCACATCTAACTTCTTAAGTACCACCGATCCCTCTAATGAACAATAAGTCATAGTCCAACTATGACCAAAACCCCTTTCCAACCAGGAGAGGCTGTGGCACCACATTATTCAAGCCCCGGAATCAGCTCTTAAGGGAACAATTTATCTACTTACCAAGACCTTAGGGAAGAAATGAATTCCATCTTGTGTAGATGTGTTCTCATCTCCCTAATCAGACGCATCCCCAAAATGGTAGGATTATTTATTCGGCAATCTGGTCATTCTCACCCACACAAATTAAAGGACTGCCTTCATAGGCAAGAGTTCACAACTCACTCAGGATTCAGGTCATGTCACCTATGGTCATCTTGGTGAAATGTAAGTCTCTATTATTAGGTGTTATATAATGAGACTAGTCATTTTGTAATTCAGTCTTATACAAATTCCTTTATATAGAATATCCCCACTCACGTCTCCACATGAATGATCAGAATTAGATCATTTATAACACTTTACAACAATTGTAACAACTACAAAACGAGTCGTATTCGTAATGTCACAAGGATAAAGTACCCAACCTATTTTATCAACTACAGACCATTTAAGTTATCCCTTAAACATGACCCACCTGCATGTCTTTATATACATGTCAAGCTACAAAAGATAACCTTGGATGTTAGTTTATTGGTTTTGTGGGTTAATGCTACTAATGTCGAATAAAATATCTCATATTTTATTAAATAAATAAATTGTTTGTACATTATAATTACAAACTATAGAACCCACGAGATTTAGGGCATTAACCCCAACATTCAAGAGTTTTATTTTTTTTTTATTACTGATATAAGTCAAAGGGTTTGATAAATATGTTACTTCAAAATGTCATCAACATATAATAGTAGTATATTTTTGTCTTTTATTTAAGAAATGTTCTCAAAAGAATTGTTTCCAATTCATGAAGTATTCATGAATAATCTTTACAGTGATAACTTACTTTTATTGTCTAGATAATATATGATGTGTTTGGATCATAAGATACAATCATGATGAAACATATTGTATGTTGAAGTCATGGGAAGCTATATGACCTCCAAAGTTCAGTATTATCTGAGTCCAAGAAAATCATAATGACTAGATTTTGGATTTTCCCTTTAAATATTTTATTAAATTTTAATAGGTTAGTTTGATTAATTGATTTAAATTAAAAACTAATTTTTCAAAATTCAATTTTTAATTTAAATTTGATAATTTTAAATTTTTAAAAAATCCAAAATTGTAATTAATCAAATTACCAATTTTGAACAATTTTCAAAATTTAAATAAAATTGAATAATTAATTAAACTAATATAATTAATTTTTATTTAATATCAAATATTAAATATTATATATCTGATTTATAAATATTATTTGCGTAGGCACGAGTTTACGGGCGACAGTAAACTCGAAGCTCCTACCAAGGGCATAGGGTCCTCTTCTTGTACTATCCTGCTCAAATGGTCAGCTACCAAGTTTTCTGCTCCCTTCCTATCCTCGATAGTCAAATTGAATTTCTGAAGGAGGAGTATCCAACGCACAAGTCCGGACTTTGACTCCTTCTTTGTCATCAGGTACTTGGCACGTTACAAAGCCCAAACGGCATCCTTCTAAAGGCATACGTACCATAAGTGCAGCTAAACGTGGTCTTTTCCTAGTCCTCTTGGGTGATGGGGATTTGGTAGAAACCAGAGAAGCCATCAAGAAAACAGGAAAATGGGTTGTTCTACCATTTGATCCAGAAAAGAACTTACCCATTTGTTATCAGGAACTGGGTAAATAGTTTCGGCTTCATTGAGCTTGATTATTTCCTTGAGAATGACATCTTTCAAGTTGAGGTTGAGCCGCCTAAGGGTTGGACTGTGGGCTTGGCTCCTTCCTCTAGAGTAATCCTATGCATGCAAAGGGAAGGGTTTACTCCCTTGAGATCATCTAGAGTCCATCCAATGGCCTTCTTGTAAGTCTTTAGAGTTTCAACTAGGGATTCCTCTTGGGCAGGCTTCAACTGTAGGATTATATCAACAGTAGCGGAAGCACAAGAATCATCTAAGCACTCAAATTCACTAATTTTGGCAAAATATAAAGCATGCTTTTGCAGAAAAAAATGAGTTTCAATACATACTTCTTGTAGAACTTCTTCAAAGCTCCTTCACTAGTTGCTATCTTCTCCAAATCTTATTGTAGACCACCTCAATATCTTCCCCACTATTCTCTTGGTACTCTAGATTGAGTTGTGGGACTCAAAACAAGCTTGAATCAAGGGTAGAAGGAGAAATGCTCACTACAGAAAATCAGTAGAAGAACTCTTTCTTCAAACAAATTTTTCTCTCAAAAATCTCTATAGAATGCATGCCCGATTTTCACTCCAATCTTTTCATTATATTGCAGATCAACATGCAAAGAAAAAAGTTGCATGAGTTGCAACTCATGCTTGGAGAAGACAAGGCAAAGATAATGTCATTTGAGTGAACTACTTGGTGATGGATAATGGAAAAACCTCTTTTTCCATTTTATGTGTTTAGTTTGTTTTATTTTTTCAATTTTATCATAAAATCTAAATTTTATTTTAAAAATGAAAAATTAATTAATTTCATAAATTTATTATTAAATAAAACTTAATTAATTTAATATCAAATATTAAATTAATTTTAACATATATCCATCTTTATATATTTAAATCATATTTAAATATATATACTCCTATTCCATTTTATTCTAAAATTAAACATATAATTATATCTCATATAATTACTAATTTCCTTAATTTTAATTTGAACGTTTCAAATTAACTTATCATGCTATTCTATAGCTAGCCCATTATGAGCTAGCAGGGGGACCTCGCGGACCTACAGATCATGGGCTCCAACGATTCGAGATTAATTGGCTAAACTCATTAGACCAAAATTAATCCCCATTCGTTAACTAATAGGTCACTCCACTAAAGTCCATAGTTTCATTCCCCTCACTGTAGATATATTATGTCCACATGATTTAACCATAATCAGCAAGTCGACCCTTCACATGTTATTCGTAATAACGGTTAGATCAAATATTTGTTCTACCCCCGAGATTACGTCTTGTTCCTCAAGACCCTATTTATCCTTTAATGTACAACTGGTTTGTGATCCAATCACTATACCAAACTCTCTCAACCCAGTGAGAGGGTGGGGCCACTTTTTCAAGACCTGGATTCAGTACTTGAGAGAACAACTTTCTCCTATCCCTAAATCGGGTAGGTGTGAACTCCGTCTTGCACTCTATGTCCCCAACTATCTATCCGGTCTTACCCCTAAAATGGGAGTCTTATTGAGTCGGCATTGTTGAGCCAACCTCAACTATGCAAATCTAAGAGCAATCTCGAATAAACAGGAGTTTATAGTTAGCTCAGGATTAAGATCGAGTTAGCTAGGTCATCTAGGTGAAATAGTCAGTCTTAAATAGTAAACAACATTATAAAGTAAGAGTGACTTATTTCTTGGTTTTGATCTTATGCAAACTCATTGCATAGGACGCCCCCACTCCTCATGTCATAACATGTTCGAATTAGGATCATATCATATATAGCACTTTACAACTCTTTGTAACAACTACAGAATAAATTGCATCCAATGGTATTACCAGAATAAGGTACCCAACCTCATTCATGTACCATAGATCATTTTGACTATTTACTCGAACCTGATCCACTCTTATGTCTCTACATAAAGTTAAAGTACTCATACAATAGTCATGGGTCTTGGTTTATTGGATTTAGACTTTCATACAATTTATAAGATCAATAACAAGTATATTGATTATAGAAAATGTTTATTATTTTACAAACTGCGAGTTTATCAACAATACTCCCACTTGGACTAAACTCCAGTGGATCAATATATACAAATATATACAATGTTGAGTTTACATGGAGAGAATAAAATGTACAAATACAATAAACTAGGGCATCACAATACCCATCAATTCTCCCACTTGCCTTAGTGATACAAAACTCGTAGACCTAGTCCTACTAGGTGACCCTCGAACACTTTAGTTGAGAGGGCCTTCGTAAATGGATCAGCTAAGTTGTCTTGGGAAGCAATCTGGGTGACGATGACGTCTCCTCAGTGTACAATCTCCCTGATGAGATGGTACTTCCGTTCGATATGCTTTCCCCTTTTATGGCTTCGTGGTTTCTTTGAATTTTCAACTGCTCCATTGTTATCATAGTAGAGAGTGACAGGCAAGTGCAAATTAGGATCAAATCCTTAGGACTATACATGAGCATATAATCTATCGTTCTTCGAAGATACTTGAGAATGCTTTTAACAACAATGCAATGGTCATGACCAGGATTGGGCTGAAATCTGCCGAAAATTCCTACGGAATAGCATATATCGGGACGAGCACACAGCATTGCATACATCAAACTCCCAACTGCAGATGCATATGGAATTCGATTCATCTCCTCAACTTCTTGAGGTGTCTTAGGACTCTATTCCTTAGACAAGTGGATTCCATGCCTAAAAGATAAATATCCTTTCTTGGAATTTTCATTTTATACCTAGACAACATCTTGTCTATATAAGATGCTTGAAATAAAGCTAATGGTCTGTTCTTGCGATTCCGAACCATTTGGATTCCAAGAACATACTGTGCTTCTCTTAAATATTTCATTTGGAATTGTGAAACCAGTTATCTCTTAACGACAGCTAGATATTTTACCTCATTCCCAATGACTAGAATATCATCAACATACAACACCAGAAAAGTGACAGTTTTGTTGACGATTTTCTTGTGACACGGGGTTCATCAATATTTTCTTCAAAGCCATAAGATTTGATCGCAGCATCAAATCTCATATTCCAGGATCTAGAAGCTCGTTTTAATCCATAAAGGATCGATTAAGCTTAAAAACCTTTTGATCTTGACCCTACTGTATAAACACTTCTGGTTGAGACATATAGATACTCTCTTCAAGATAGCCATTTAGAAAAGTTGCCTTAACATCCATTTTCCATATTTCATAATCATAAAATGTGGCTATGGATAAAAGTATTCTAATAGACTTTATCATGGCAACTAGAGAGAAGGTTTCTTCAAAATCTAACCCCTCTCATTGGGTTTGTCATAAGTCTAGCTTTGTAGGTCTGTACCTTACCAGCTTGGTCTCATTTTCTCTTGTAGATCCACTTACAACCGATGGGTTTTACCCATTTAGGTTGATCTACAAGATCCCAAACATAATTGAAATACATAGATTCCATTTCAAGGTCCATAGCTTTAATCCATTTGTCTTTGTTCACATCGTTCATTGCTTGATTAAAAGATAATGGATCCTCAAAACCATCATCTGGCATGATGAGTTAAGTTTCAGTTAAACCCATGTATCGGTCAGGCTGTTGCACAACCCTCCCACTACGACGAGGCATTCTCAACTCTTGAGAATGATGTGAAGTATCAGTTTCATAAACAACTCTTGTTCATGGACCTGCTCTATCAACAACTCTTGTTGAAGGACCTGCTCGATCAACAACTCTTGTTGATTCATTTTTTGTTTCTCTGGACATTTCTTCTATTACTAGCTTACTGCGAGGTTGATGGTTCTTTATATTATCTTTCTCTAGGAAGGTTTCATTTATCGATACAAACACTTTATCTTCTTGAAGATCATAAAAGAAACCACCTTTTATTTCTTTTGGGTAGCCTACAAATAGGCATACTTTTGAACGGTGTTCCAGCTTTTTAAGATTTTGCACTAACACATGTGTTGGACAACCCCAAATCCTAAAGTGACGTAAATTTCCTTTATGTTCCATCCAGAGCTTGTAAGGCGTTTCAGGAACATTTTTCAATGGAACTATGTTCAAAATATACACCGCAATCCCAACTGCGTGTCCCCAAAAAGAATTTTGTAATTGAGCTTAACTCATCATGGAACGAATCATGTCCAACAAGGTTCTGTTTCTCCTTTCTGCCACACCGTTCTGTTCAGGTGTGCCAGGGGCTGTGAGTTGAGACTGAATTCCATGTTCTATCAAATAGTTATGGAATTCTATGTCCATATACTCACCACCTCGATCCGATAAAAGTGTTTTAATCTTTTTACCTAATTGGTTCTCAACCTCGGCCTTATACTCTTTGAACTTTTCAAAAGTTTCAGACTTTTGGCGCATTAGGTAAATATGCCCATACCTAGAATAATCATCTATAAAATTGATGAAATATTCATGCCCTCCTCTTGCTCTAACATTTAGAGGCCCACAAAGATCTGAGTGAATCAGTTCTAGGATTTCTTTGGCTCTAAGAACGTTTCCAGAAAAAGATCTTTTTGTCATTTTACCCTCGAGACAGGACTCACATGGTAGTAATGAACTGTCTTCCAACTTGTTTAAAAAGATCATTCTTAACCAATCTCTCAATCCTGTTGAGATTTATGTGACCCAGTCTCAAGTGCCAAAGATAGGCATTTGGAGAAATGTTCCTTTTCTTATAAGTCCCAGCAGTCTTAAACATCTTTATGTTCAAAACAGCTTTGACCTCAGTTGGTTTTAACATGTACATGTTATTTTCTAATTTGCAGAGCAAATCTATTTATTTCCCATTTTAGTGAACACTTCACCATTTTTAAAATAAATTTTATAATTTTGTTCTAGCAAACAAGAGACAGATATTAGATTCCTTTTCATAGAAGGAATATAATATAAATTTTTCAAATAAATGTACTTATCTCCTATAAATAACTTCATATCTCCCACTGCTTTAGCTGAAATAATCTCCCCGGTCCCTACCTTAAAGATTGTTTCACCTTCTGTCAACTATCTCCAGGAACTTGTTTCCTGTGAGATAGTACATACATGATTAGCGGCATCTGATCAATTATCCAAATTTTATCATTTTCCATTAAACATGCTTCGATAACAAGTAAATCATATTTATCTTGTTGTTCGAATTCAACATTCTCATCTACATAATTCATAATTTTAGATGAGTTGGGAGATAGAGGACAATCCTCTACTAAAACTCTGTTGGTGTAATCAACCGCTAGAAATTTATTTGTTGATTTGATTTTACTGTTAATAATATCAGAAGTGAGTATTCTAGAATTCGACATGCTGATAAAATTCAAACAAATTCTAATTAGCAAATTGTAACTAAATCCAAAATCAAGTTTTAGCAAAAAGTAATAATGTACCCATAACCATTATTTATTTGCAACGATATTTTAGTGAGTCAGAATATGTGCTACCGAGGGGCAGTCAGATACTTCTTCATTAAAACAAACAATTTTGACCAAATACTATCTTTGGAATAACCCTTATTCCTATAGTCATTTAGTTATCGTTTTCGGTCAAGATCTTTACTAACAACTTAGTCTTGTAAGTGTGACCTGCCATTTTCAGATCCTATAGGACGGTATGAATTTGCCTCCGAAATAGAAGACAGTATCCAAGACAGAACTATAACCCTCCGTGGGGATAGTCGTCGCTAAACGACTAGCAAAGGGCCGCCTAAAGCAAACTAGCAGACACAACATAGGAATCTCACGATTCAAACTAATGGAGGAGACCGTAGGATATATTGACACATATCCATCACCCACTTACTATGAACTACTTCCTCCGTTTACCTTGATATTGATTCATACAAAACACTCTCTGAAGGGAGGTCACTCCCAGGGTGACACGAAACGTCATATGAATCTCACAGTGTAAACTATGTGGAGACATGGTAGTTGAAATCTATTTATCGTATAATAGACTTATATTTGAACAACTTCCTCTTATTCACCGAAATCTAGAAGCTAAAAAAATACTTTCCGAAGGGAGGTCACTCCCAGGGTGACATGAAGTACCACTTAAATCTGGATTGTGAACTCTTAGAGACGTGAAAGTTAAAAATAATATATCGTATATGTTATTAATCTCCCACTGAAGTTTTCTAATAACTCTATCATATAGAAGTTATTAAACTACCACTGAAGTGTTCTATTTGGGTATAATTATACTTAGGTTTTTTTCGGCTAATAAAACAACCCTAAGTCTATGTGGTTTATACAAGTATAACTCTTATAATTGAATTTTAACCTACGATGTCTAGGTGATAAACTATTTTATTACCTCACATCACTCAAATATGCTCATAAAATCGGTTACCAACGCTCAATAATTCGGCCATAATCCACAGGTAGGATATCGTCAACTTAAGTACCCCCAGTCTTAGATAGGATTATATACCGGTTGAGTTTGTAACCTATCTTTTATAAGTTTTAACAATTAAAACAAGTGGTCAACCTACGTGAGCATGCAACTGTTGTTTATGGATTTTAAATATCTAACCCAATTTTATAAAAACATATAAAACTTTAGACATGCTATTCATCCATAACATACATGAGGCATTCAAATTTAATATAACATTTATATTAAATACAAGAAATCCTAACATGCATACTATATATTATAACAATTATAACATACTTTCAATACATGTAACATACTTCCTATGGTTTTAAATCTAAATGGCATACTATATACACATACAAGATTTATACATACATCAAATGCATAAATAATTAAACACAGACTGATATGGTTTGAGTTTTGACAAAAACAAGCAAACAGAAGCCTAACTATTAGAAATCAGCTTCAAAACCACCTTTGAACCGCTCGAACCGCTCCAAACCGGACTGGATGAGTCTGAACCGGCCATCAAAGTCTGAACCAAACCAGCCAAAACATTTTAAGGTTGAACCGGATTGGACCTTGAGAAAACCGGTCAAATTGGCTACTCTCGGTTCAACTCAAAATCTTGCAAAGGCCAATCGTATAGCGCTGAAGATTATCGTCTTGCTCCATCGCCTTATGTTGTGGAAGTACTACACGATCGCTTAGTGTTTGTCTGCCGAAGCTAAATGATCGCCTAGCTCTATCGTATAGAACTACACGATCGCTCAACTCCATCGCATAGCTATCGCATAACTATCGCTTAGTTTTACTGCATCGAACCAAACGATCGTTTAACACCATCGTCTAGCACTTCATAGTATTTGTCGTAGCTAAACGATCGCTTAGCTCCATCGTATATAACATCATCGCGTCGTTCAACATCGTAGGTAAGCGATTGTTTAGTTCCATCGCATAGAAACTTCAACGCATCGCTTAGCTCCTTGTCTACACGATCACTTAGCTCCGCTTCTAAACGATCGCTCAGCGCTATCGCGTAGCACGTCATCGCATCGATTAGCATGCATCGTTGCTAAACGATCGCATAGTACCATTGTATAGTAAATTCAACATATCGTTTAGTTCCCACTCCAAAGCTAAACAATCGCTTAGTGCTATCGTATAGCAAATTGAACGAATGGTTTAGCTCCCGCAGGTACACGATCATTAGGCGTTCAACATCACAACGACCAGCGCCCATTGCTATACGATCGTCTAGTTTTTCTTCACATCGTGTAGCATCTAGAGCTAGACTATCGTATAGCAACTGGAACTTCAACAACGATTCTGAGCAGAAGCTGAAAAACTGGAACAGCAGCTCGGCCTCTTCGCTTCTTTCTTGAATTTACAGCTTAATTTCAACTCTAATGACTCCAAATAAATTTTAGACTCTTGAGAACACATTAAAGCTCATCAAGTAAGAGTCAATTACAAATTTAAATGAGAAATTAAAGAGAATTAAATAGCCAAAACTCATAAAATCATATTAGTGCACCAGTTTCATATTTCTCATATAAAACACCCACCAAACCAAAATTAAACTGAATTGAATGCTTATTTGATGCTCTGATACTAATTGTAGGATTGTATCAACAGTAGCGAAAGCACAAGAATCATCTAAACACTCATATTCACTAATTTTGGCAAAATATGTAGCATGCTTTTGCAGAAAAAAAATGAGTTTCAAGACATACCTCTTGGTAGAACTTCTTCAAAGCTCTTTCACTAGCTGCTATCTTCTCCAAATCTTGTTGTAGATCACCTCAAGATCTTTTCCACTATTCTCTTGGTACTCTAGATTGAGTTGTGGGACAAGCTTGAATCAAGGTTAGAAGAAGAAATGCTCACTGCAGAAAATCAGCTGAAGAACTTTTTCTTCAAACCAATTTTTCTCTCAAAATTTCTATAGATTGCATGCCCGATTTTCACTCCAATCTTTTCATTATATTGCAGATCAACATGCAAAGAAAAGAGTTGCATGAGTTGCAACTCATGCTTGGAGAAGACAAGGCAAAGATAATGTCATTTGAGTGAGCTATTTGGTGAAGGATAATGGAAAAACCTCTTTTTCCATTTTATGTGTTTTATTTGTTTTATTTTTTCAATTTTATCATAAAATTAAAATTTAGATTTTAAAAATTAAAAATTAATTAATTTCATAAATTAATTATTAATAAAACTTAATTAATTTAATATCAAATATTAAATCAATTTTAACACATATCCATCTTTATATATTTAAATTATATTTAAATATATAAATTCTCCTATTCCATTTAATTCTAAAATTAAACATATAATTATCTCATATAATTACTAATTCCCTTAATTCTAATTTGAACGTTTTAAATTAACTTATCATTCTATTCTAGAGCTAGTCTGTTACGAACTAGCAGGGGGACCTCGCAGACCTACAGATCATGGACTCCAACGATCCGAGACTATTTGGCTAAAGTCATTAGACCAAATTAATCCTCATTCGTTAAATAATGGGTCACTTCACTAAAGTCCATAGTTGGACTCCCCTCACTGTAGATATATTATGTCCACATGATTTAACCATAATCAACAAGTCGACCCTTCACAGGTAGTTCGTAATAACGGTTGGGTCAAATATCTGTTTTACCTCCGAGATTACATCTTGTTCCTCAAGTCCCTACTGATCCTCTAATGAACAACTGGTTTGTGATCCAATCACTAAACCAAACTTTCTCAACCTAATGAGAGGGTGAGGTCCCTTGTTCAAGACCTAGATTCAGTACTTGAGAGAAAAACCTGTCTTCTATCCCTAAATCGGGTAGGTGTGAATTCCGTATTGCACCCTATGTCCCCAGCTATCTATCCGGTCTTACCCCTGAAATGGGAGTCTTATTGAATCGGAGTTCTTGAGTCAACCCTCAACTATGCAAATCTAAGGGCAATCTCGAATAAACAGGAGTTCATAGTTAGCTCAGGATTAAGATCAAGTTAGCTAGATCATCTAGGTGAAATAGTCAGTCTTAAATAGTAAACAGCGTTATAAAGTAAGAGTGACTTATTTCTTGGTCTTGATCTTATGCAAACTCATTGCATAGGACGCCCCCACTCTTCATATCATAATATGTACGAATTAGGATCACATCGTATGTAGCACTTTACAACTCTTTGTAACAACTACAGAGTAGGCCGCATCCAATGGTGTTACCAAAATAAGGTTCCCAACCTCATTCATGTACCATAGATCATTTTGACTATTTACTCGAACCCTATCCACTCTTATGTCTCCATATAAAGTTCAAGTACTCATACAATAGTCATGGGTCTCAATTTATTGGATTTAGACTTTGATACAATTTATGAGATCAATAACAAGTATATTGATTATAGAAAATGTTTATTATTTTACAAACTGCGAGTTTTTAGGACATAAAACCCAACATCAACTCCCTAGATATTATGACTGGAAGGGTGTTCCCTTCTCCCAAGTACACATATTTCAGATGGCTAGGCAGAGACTTCAGCTCAGCCCCTTGTACCTGTAAATCAAGAATATCAAAGTCAGAAGAAGGTTCCTCTAAATTGCTAACATTAACAACAAAAAGAGATAAATCATGGGAATCATGCAAATCCAGATCAATGCATAGAGCAATCAACATCTCAGAATTATTATCATCATCATGCAACACAATATCATCTATAAAATCATGCGCCTCAATCAAACACAAGGATAGATTTTCCTCAGGGAATTTCATGGCATCATATATGTTAAAAGAAACAACTTTCCCATAAAATTCTACAGATAGACAACCTCTGTCTACATCTATTTTTGTCTTGGCAGTTTTCATGAAGGGCCTACCTAGCAAAATTGTAGAAAATGAAGGAGAAGAAATTTCATCCATCTTTAATATATAGAAATCAACTGGGAATATAGTTATCATATTTATTTATATTATGTTATTATTATTTAATAATAAGGAAGGTTGTTACAACTCCCTTCCCCATCTTTTCTCTCCACCCACTTTAGTGGAGTTGTTATCTTTTATGGCAAGAGGAATAAAAGAAAATTTGTTTTTCTTCTTCCTTAACATTTTGCCAGTGTGTTGAACAATTTAGAGTGTTGTTACAGAAAAGTTCTGTGAGTTTGTCTTGTGAGAAAGCTCTCAATCTTCTTCCTCCATCTTAAGACTATTCTCTCCTAACCAAAATAGTCAGAGCCTACCACACATGGATTTTCACCCTGAGAATACTGAGGATTTTATTGTGGTAGTATCCCGTTTTGGTTCGAGATCTATCTTGAAGAAGGGCTTCAAGTTGTACGTGACTATTCGAGGGAAACGCGAAGAAAGGTTCTTCAAATGTGAGGTATCTTGAACTCTTTTCTTGTAAAAGCATGGTATAATTTAACTTTAAATACATATCTTTTGTATGTTTACTGTAAACTTTGTATTCGATAAATTATGGAATTTAGTCAATCCACTTCCGCTCAAGGTTCTCCTCATACGAGTTCCTTCAAGAGAAAATTTAATTCTTGGGCTCCCTGTGGTTTGACCAAGGACTTGCTGCTTGTGCTACCTTGTAGTATAAGTAGTAGTTCGATGAATTATAAATATTATTTTCTTAGTAAGAGTTTATAGGCAACGATAACCCCGAGCTAACAATGCTCCATGCACAACTCCCTAGTCTCTGTTGTACCAAAAAAGATGCATGTAAATATATATCATATAATATATAATATGATGATATATGTAAACTCTAAATATTTTTAATTAAATCAATTTATATTATCATTAGTGATTTATAACTATTTTCACTTCATTCCATTGAAAATCGACTAAAGATCACATAAATAAAATTATACATCTTAAAATCTTATATCAAAGTGGCAAGAAAAATTATCTTATAGTTTTTCTTAAATCAGTGAAATATCATAAGAAACTGAAAAAAAGACCGTCACTACTATCCATTTCAATTATAGGATTTCTCTCTAATATTATGTTGATTGATGTATTTAAAGAAGGATGAAGCACAAAAATAGTTAATTTTTGTTTTCAAAAAATAGCTAACTAACGCCTCGTTTGATAACCATTTCGTTTTTTAATTTTGATTTTTGAAAATTAAACCTATTTCCTCCCTTGTTAGCAACAAAATTCTGAACAGAATCATTATATATTGATAGCCATTTATAATAGTATATCATTGTTTATCACTAGACAGTGATATAAAACTATTATTTTCTATCTTAGATAGATAGTGATAGACAATTATCAGTATCCATCTGTCATAGATAATGATAATGTTTTATCACTTGATCTATCACTTGGCCTTCCATTCTCTATGATTATCATTTTAATTACTATTTCTTAATTAGCAATAAAACTACCAAAAAAAATTACTATCACTTGATCTATAATGTGGCCTTCCATCGTCTATTATTGTCATTCTAGTAACATTTTTGAACTAGCAGCAAAACTATAAATCGAGAAGAAGAAGAACGAAGGAGGAGAAGATTTATAATTGAAGAAGGAGAAGCCAAAAGATGAAGGAGAAAATAATTAAATTTGGCTATTTGTGTAAATATATTTTATCTTATTTTTCTAAAACATACTCCTTTTTTTAGTTTTGAAAATTTGGCGTGGTTTAAACTATCGATAAAAAGATAACAAAGAAATAAATGTGAAGGTAAAAGTAGTGCCTATAGGTTTAATTTTCAAAAACAAAAAATCAAAGACCAAATGCTTAGCAAATGGGACCTAAATAATTGTGTTTGAAAAATACTTAAAACAAACTTTTATTGCAAAAATGCTTAATTCTAATTTATAGGAGGATTTGTTAGATTTCTTGTGGCAAAACTACCATCCTCTAAGATTTTGCTTTTTTTTTTATTTAACTACGCAACCCCTAATATTAAGAGCACCTAATAAAAAATAATCTTATTCACCGTACGTAAATAAAAATAATTAAAAAAAAAAAGTGTTAAAGTTTCCATCTATGCACAAACTCACAGACACGTATATATGTATATAAGCAAGTTAAATGATACTAATGTAAAAAAATGTTGGTAATTGCGAGTATATACAAGAACTCTGTGGGATACACATTGTGGCTTAAATGTGGACAAATGCAAGAGAGTAAACAAATATATAAATACAATGGTTAAATAAAAAAGTCAAACGATCACAAATTTTATTCACTTATGCCCAAATTCAAAGACTAAATATTTATTATAGAAATTAATTTCTTGACGTATATACATATGTAACCTAAAACTAATATTCAAGAAATTTGAGAGTTCAAATATATATGGCGACTAAAACTACTTATATTGTCTTATGACACATTTAAATGACTTTTCAAATTAGGATGCAGTTTCTAAACTTGTCTACCAATCACATTAAAAAAATATTGAAAACATTAAGGCCATGTTTATCAAACCGTAATGAGAATTGGTGTAATCGAAATGAGATTTCATTGATGGATAAATCGTAATAGGCTTGAATCACAAACACAATTGGATTACTTTTGATTGCGTTTACCTAAAATTATGAATCTGTTATATTTTACTATTATCGTTATCATTACATTACTGTTTGATCCTAACAGTAAGGTAATCGTAGCAATAAAGGTAACAATAAATGTGACAAATTCATCATTTTCATATTGTTACTGTTATCGTTATCATTACATTACTGTTTGATCCTAACAGTAAGGTAACCGTAGAAGGTAACAATAAATGTGACAAATTCATTATGTTCATATTGTTACAATAATAATATCTGTAACTGTAACAACAACCGTAACGGTAAAGCTAATGGGTCCCACATAATTTTTAACTGTGAATACTTTTATTTCTCAATTAGATTACACGATTTGATTACAAATTTCAAGGTATGCCCTATATTTCATTACAATTACGGAAAGCAGCTAAACAATAATAAAAGTAATCAACTAGGGTTCACATTTTACATTCCATTGATGGATTACTTTAAAACTGGTGTAAACGTACCCTAAATGCAATTCTACTTTTCATTGAATATCTTGTTGTCAATCTTTGTTTTCAAATCACAAATACAGGAACCTTCAAGTAAATCAACTTAAATATTTCTTAAGAATTCTACCTTGAAATCATTAATGCATAATGCAAGACTTATTTTGTTTAAATGCATGATTTAATATAATATATTAATATTAGAGAAACGTGTTGTAATCAAGAAAGTAGCATTAACTTTCATTAATATGAGCAATTCTTCACCGTCTCTTTTCCTCCCTTTCCTCAACATATTTAAAAAATTATGTTATAATTTTTCTTGTTACTTTGGTAAATTTTAGAAAAAGATGCTAATTTCATATAGTTAATTGTGAGTTGCTTTTAAATGAAAATAATTATGAAACCACAAACAATAGATTCACTTGTAAAGAAATTTAAATTAATACAATTATATTTATTTAGAGTTTTTGTTCATAAAGTTTAAGAGAATAAAGTGATTTTTCTTAAACTATTCTTATAAGTATTTCTTTGAGTTTAATATGTGAGATTAGGAATCCAACTTCAAAATTTTTTATTGAGAATATATATTTAAACTAGTTGAAATTATACTCAATTCTTTCCAATATTTGTGTTATGTTTATTTAACCATGCATACACTAGAAAAAATACATTTTGATTAACTAAAACAACTTGCACTATTGCTCACATAAGTAATGGTTTATTCAAAATCACATCTCTTAGAAATGTTATAAACTCAATATTTAGAATAATTCAATATAGACTCTGTACATGATATTAATTGAATAATATTTAAGTGCAGTTGAAATTGCATCTATTTCTATACATGTCAAATATATATATTAGAAAAAAAAACTTTTCACATCATAATTTGTGATTGAAGACGTAAATGGACTCCAAAAAGATAGATGCAACTCAAGATGCACCTAAATATTTTTTATATTAATTTGTCATGCATAGAAGCATTTGCATGAAAGTTTAATAAAAATAAGCGCAAAACTTAGAGTCTGTTTACTTGGTAACTCAGATTTTATTTTATATTTTCAGATTCACTGAGTTTAGCAAAGATATATTTTGTTGGCATTCTGGATTCTGTTTTCTAAAACTGTTTTTGGATTCTATGATCCAAATAGTGCAACAACTTTTTTATGTTTTCAATGTATCTATTTTGAATTCAATACAAAATTATATTCAAAATGATAAAAATAATGGCAAATATAGTATTTTATGTTATAAATTCAATTTTTTTTTAAATAAAAATAGGTACTATATAATGTTTAATATATTAATGATATTAAAAAATTAGAGAAAAAAGTTCATAAATTAATTAGTAGTATTTTATATTTAAATTAGTATTTAGTGAGTAACTAGCTATAATTAGTTTTATAGTTTATAAATATATTTTCAAACACATTTAAAAAAAATGTTTAAATTGAAATTTAATTTATGAATCAAACACATTCCCAGAAACATGAAACACAACTCTGTTTTATTTGAATTCTTTATTTTCAAAATTTTGTTTTCAAATTACCTATCAAACAGGATTTTAGATATTGAGATGCACAAATGAATACACCCAATTACTTCATTAAAATTCGTCAAAAACAAAATTATTATTATTATGTTATAAAGAAAACGGTTATTATTATGTTACACAGAAGATGGTATAATATATGTACAACTTAGACTGCATCTAATCATTAACTATAAAATAAACCGACGCACGAGCGTGTTATGATAATTTATTAGTTAATATGATGTGGGTGAGAGAGGACAGAGAATGATGACTCTTGACTCGCCATACATGCGATTCAAATTGCTTCCCCACGAGGAAAACGTGATTTTCAATTTTCATGCCTCTTGTGAGTTTTTTCTTAAATTACAAATTTGATAGCTTTTTTGTTTTTTTTAGAGAGATAATTTAATCTCCTAAGTTTTAAGAACTACTATCTAATCTTTATAATTTAATAAAATCTTATAAATAATCTCTAGTATAAAGATTATTCGTTAAAATTTAATTAAATTATAAGAACTAAATTCTAATTATAAATTATATGGATGAAATTTGCAATTTAACCTCTTTTGTATTTAAAAAATTTTACACTTTTATCTAAGGTTGGATTTAATAGCATTTTGGTCCTAAATTTTTTAAGAGAAATTCTTATAAATAGAAAAATCTAAAAAATATTTACATTTTATAGCAAAAGTTCCAAAAGTGCTTTGTACTTTTGAAACTTTTTGTTATAAAATGTAAATATTTTTCATATTTAAAAAGGTCCCACTTTTTAATGCAACATATTAACTCATGAAGTTCAAGTTTAGTAGTTTTCTTTAGTCCATATATTCATTCTCTCCATGATATTAAATTTTCTTCATGTCATTTCTATCAATATTTCCAAATTTTCAAGAGTTGGATATCGATATGAAGGGTGAACTAGATATTTTCATTATATCAGAAAAATTCCATGAAACACAAAAGAATAAGCTGCAAAATATCTCTGATGTGAATATAATATAAATAAAAACTATTTTAATGGGTTTAAAACAACATCAAATGTTTATTTATTAAATTTAAAAAATTAATTCTTTTGTTTTCTTTTTACAATTTTTTTCAAAAAATATCCATCAACATCAATATTTTCATAAACATTTCTGTAAAAATGAGACCTCGATATATTTTTCTACCAATCAATATATTAAAACTTGATTTTTTTGTGAATTACTACAAAAATAATTTAAAATATTTTATTCTTTTCTTCTCCCTCTTCTTTCTTCTCAAATTTAAATAATTTATAAATAAGTAAAAAATAATAAACAAAGTACATATACTAATTCAAAATGTAACACGACATTCTATTAAAATGCAAAATGTCATAAGATAAATAAAAACTATACATTAAAATGTTGGAAAAATTAAGAGAAAATATGAGAGAAAAAAGTGGTGTGGTGGAGTAGAGGGAGAAAAATAACAAAATATAAAGTATATAATATAAAAAGTTTGAAAAAAGAAAAAGAGAAGAAGTGCATTAAAAAAAAAAAAAAAAAAAAAAAAAAAAAAAAAGCTAGTGAAGGGTGAGGGTAAGGATGTTTCATGGATTGAGTTGAGTTGGGTTGAAGTACTTTTTAGATCAACCCAATTGTTCGGAATTATAAATTTTTTCAACCAAATAATCTTTATTAAAAAAATGAACCTAACCCAACTCAATCATAAAATATTTAGGTTGGGTTCATTCGGGTTATTTGGTTCATTTATTTAAATTTTATTCTAAAAATACGTGAAATGTTAATACGTATAAATTTGATTTAATTATTTTTATATATTGAATTAAGATAAACAACTCAATCTCAATTGTATAATGCAAATTTTCTTTTTTAAAGTACTAAAAAACTTTTTTTTATGAGTTGTTAGAGAATAGATTATCCAAAAAATAATGAAATTAAATAAAAACAAACATAAATATATGTACATATAATTGAATCTCAGTAAATATATATATATATATATATATATATATATATATATACATTTTAAAATAAATAATAAGTTCGAGTTAATTTGAGTTACTTTAGGTGAACCCTTAAACTAACCCAACCAAAAAATTTAATTTATTTGAATCCAACCAACCCAATTGAGTTAATAACCAACCCAAATGTACGAATTGGATTGAATTAATCGATTTTTTCGGATCATCGGACTTTTTTTAACATCCTTCGGGGTGGGGTAGTGGAGAGAGATTTCAAAATAATAATAATAAATAATAATAATTAAAAAAAAAAAAAAAAAAAAAAAAAAAAAAACTTTGAACCACTTTTGACCAGAATAGATTTAACCCACACCTGCCACTTCTTTATCATCTTTAAATTTTACTCTAATAAAAATATGTTCTAAAGAAAGATATTTAAACCACCAACAATACAACACATTTCATATTCATTCTAAAAGTACTACTCTTAGTTAAGGATGATTTAGAGAACTAGCCTATTATACAATCAATATTTTACAAATATTTTACAATTTAGTAATATTTCATAATTAGATTTTAGCAATCTTTTGAAACATTTTTAATTGATGGATTGATATTCTCTCTTCTTTTAATTTTATAATATTTTAAAAAAATATATTATATCATTTTCAAATTTAGTATTAACTAGTTTGATGCTACATGCCACATTGCATCTGTTTTATAGAGTTCTGAAAGAGAATAAAAGTTTTTGATGTTTCGTGAGGAAAAATAGTAGTTATTTTAATTAAGTTTAACATGTATTACTAAATAATATAACAATAAGAATATATAAACTAAAATATTTTGTACTAATTTTTCAAAAAAAATGTATAATCATCTTATCTATAAAAAAAATTATATTAATTAGGATCCTAATTTCGAATTTTTATTTAAACTAAAATATCATTACTATTTTAAAATACCGTGCTCACTTGATTAAGATGTATTTTGATATTTTGATTTGGATGATTTTATTATTTTTTTTTATTTTTAAACTTTAATTTAAAAAGAAAAAATTGAAAATTAAAAGATAGCTATAATAGAAAAATTGGAAAGTGAGGAAAAGAACTCCGAGTTAACCATTCTTTTATATAAAAAGAAAAAAAAATTAAATATGAGCATAGAGCTACAAAAAAAATCTATAAAAGTTAATACAAAATCATCCAAACTTAATCAAATTAGTTTTTAAATATATATATATATATATGAGATAGTTGATGGGAGAAATTGAGGGTTTATTTTAGTCCATTTAGATTTCAAAAGATTTTATTTTGAATCAAATATTTTGACTGGTTAATGTGATAGGGGCAAATCTTTTTAATTGGTTAATGTGGTGGTTGTTAAAAAAAACTAATTAAAAAAAAAAGTAATGTGAAATTGAAAAATAAATCTAAACATGATTAAAAAAAACAGTAAAAAAATAGGATTTTTAAAATGATAAATGGAGGGTGTAACAAATGATTTAATTTTTATAAGTAAAATAAAAATACTTCTTGTACTTATATAACCATCAAATAAAAGGAGCAAATCCTTAGGATTAATTAATATGATGCCCATAAAATTTTTTTAAAAAATACATGGAGATCAAAAAACAAACTAAAAATGATTAAAAAATAAAAATCAAGATTTTAAAATCAAAGATAAATTGAAGGTGGTTACAGGACAAGTTTTTGGAGTTAGCTCATCCTCGCGGATCACGACCTTTTGTCCCGGTTATTGTAGCACGTGTGTCGCCCAAGGCATAAGGGGCATGATGACTTGATGTCATCCTTACCTTCCTCCGACTTATCACCGACAGTTTGCTTAGGATTTCAACCTCAACGGTTGGCAACTAAACACGAGGGTTAATTTAATTTTTATAATTACAATAAAATTACTCCTTATATCCATAAACTCATAAATACATACTTTAGTTGAATTTTAAGAAATATATATGTATATTATTAAATGTTAAATTAAAAAATATTTGAATTATTTAAGAAAATATAATTGTTTAATCCATCAAAGAGATATATAGGTAATTTTTCTTTTACAAATTTTAATTTATATGTTAACTAAGGTTGGAATTTATTGGATCTATAGATGTCAACCAATTAGATAAAATCATGGATAACTTTTAATTTTTAAAGTTTGTAATTTTTGTTTTAATTTTTTTTAAAGTTCGTGATAATTGTCTCTTAAACCAATTTTCTAAAAAAAAAAAGTTGTGATGATCCTATCTTTTTTAATAAAAAAAATTCATTTTTATTGAATGATTTGATTAGTCTCTTAATTCTAAACTTTTACTTAAACCAAACTTTTTTTTTTAAATTTTTTAGTATGGGATGATTTGATTATTATCTTAATTTAAAATTTTAATTTAAACCAAAGTATTTGTTTAATTTCGCTTATCTATATTAATTTTTTTAATTGATTTGAATGACATGATTATCTTTTTAATTTCAAATAGGGTGTATTTTGAAATACATTTTCAAGTGCTTAATTTTTTTTAGAAAAAAAAGAAGTCATTTTGGAAGAAATTGGAATGTTTGGCAACTACTCAAAATAACTTTTCAAGTAAATTTTGATAAGTTTTTATCAAAAGTTTTTAAATAAAAATGAATTTTTTGAAAACTACTTTTTATATCAAATCAATCCAAACAAACCCTTAAACTAAAACATTATTATTGAATGAAAAAATTTGGCTAATCACAGGTTGTCACATCATCACAACGAAAGCCTAAGCTCATTGTGAAAATTATAAATTAGATCGAGTCGAGTAATTAAAGTTGTTCTGGTCAAAATTCCAACAAACTCAAGTCCATTGTAAAAATTTGGGCCAAAGAAGAGACTGGGCTCAAGCACAAAAGCAACTAGGCTCAAGCCCATATAAGGCCCATGCAGATCTATATAAATAGGAGCCTTACCTTCATTTTTAGAGGAGATTAGAATAATTGGAGATGAAAACCTCTGAAAACTGAAGAACATAAATATTAGAAGATTCAAATACTAGAAGACTTCAACAAATTGATCGTCTCTCCACAACCTACAAATTGAAGATTTAAACTCCTCAAACTCAAAAAAAAAAAAAAAAAAATGCTCACAAGTCAATCGACAAGTCAAAGCAAATCAACAAACCAAAGGCCAATCCAAACGATCAACAAGCCAAAGGGCGCTGCAAAATGATCAACAAGCCAGAGGTTGATCCAAGCATATCACCAAGCCAGAGGTTTTTTCGACAAAATGGAAAGTATCATGGTACGTGGTACGTCGTCCTTTCCTCGTAGAATCAGTTCTATCTTGTTATTTTTCCAAATGTTGTGTGCCTGGCATTAGGTAGGGTTGCCCCATTAGCGTGGATGCTACTCCAGGGCTTTTAAAACCTGAAATTAGATGTCGCTCTCCCCTAGATTTTGTAATTCTCCAAGCAGACGTTGGAAGTCTTCCCTAGTGGCACCCACTTCAACGATTGTTTCCTTGCCCTCCAAAGCAAGGCGTTGTGCGATATCCTGCCATGTCAAGGGGTCTCTGGATTGAGTTTTAGAGAAGGATTCAATAAGAATCGAGCACTTGTTTCTCAAATCAATGAGAGTATCAGATGGGGACTCCCGGGGAAGATCAACGTCTTCTATCGTCAAAGGTCGATCCAAGCTTATCAACAAGCTAGAGGCCAATTCAAGTCGATTAACAAGCCAATGGCCATCCAAGCAAATCAACAAACCAAAGGATGATTCAAACAATCAGCAAACCAAAGATTGATCCGAATAATCAACAAGCCAAAGGTCGATATAAACAATCAACAAGTCAAAGGTCGATCCAAGCTTATTAACAAGCTAGAGGTTGATCCAAGTCGATCAACAACCCGAAGGTCAATCCAAGTCGATCAACAAGCCAGAGGTTAATCCCTACCAATCAACAGGCCAAAAAGCCGATCTAAAACGACCAACAAGCCAGAAGCTGATCCAAGTTGATCAACAAACCTAAGGTCGATCATCCAAGAAAATCGATGCATCCAAAGGTCGATTCTCCAAGAAGATCATCAAACCTAAAGGTCGACCGTCTAGGAAGATCAATAAGATTAAGGATTAAATAACTTGCTTTACTTCTAGAAAATTCAAACATATAATGTTGTGTATATCAAATATACCTTGTTTTCTTCTTCCAACTTTTCAATTCTTGCTTCATTTATGAGACATCCATTTTCAAATTTTTTTTATAGAAACTTTCTTTACTTATGTAAGTTTTGAAAAGAAAATTATTTTGAAAAGTTCATACCTGCATATATGCTTCCATTGGTATTATTATTTTTATTTTTAAAAATAAACTGAATGGTAAAGAGAGGTTTAAAGGTAGATTGGGTCAGCCATTTGTGTAAAATATTAACTTACTAGACTATTCATGTAAATAAAATAGAAAAATTTAGACAATTGTGTAACTAAATCTATCGCTATATATATGAAATCCTTACTTATATCACACTCATTTTTTAGTTGATTTCAAGCTAATTATTAAGAAACGACTTAGAGGATTCAAACCCGAACCCAAAAAAATGGGCTTAAAGCCTACTTGCCAAGAGGTCGAAGACCCAATCACCCATTCACACACACAAAGACAGAAAGAAAGAGGGAGAAGGGGAAAAAAAAGCCTCCGTGAATATTGGAGAACAATGATGAAATTGCATTCCAATTCAGGTTACAGCCTAAAAATCAACTTACAGAAGAAAAACCATGGAAAGAAAGTCAGTAAAGAAAATCTCTAAAAACTACAAATGTACTGTTACTACAAGTCCAAGCTTCCTGTCTCCCTCTGGCTACGATAAGAGAGTGTTAAGAATCAAACGAACACTTACCTGAAATCTATTCTGAAAATCTTTGGAAACAAGAACTTGCCGTTTACCACCTTCGATCGGCGATCACGAGCATTTCCCTATTCAAACATTACATTTTTCAAAAAAAACAATTCTTAATCTTGACAACAAATATCTGCTTAACAGTTTCTTGCTGCAAGTCATTTCTGTATGTAACTCTTTTGCATTTTTAGACAAAGTCATAATTCAGAGCTAAACATGTTCAATCAAAACTCATTCAAACCAATTAGGACATGTTTGGCCCAATGAGCTTGTAACTCTACAGTGAGCCCCTTGACTAAAAAAACATCGATCACATGACTTAGTAACTCCTTACGTTACAAGCTCTACGATTAAACAACTCTCAAGACTTAACAACTCTACTAATTAGAGACATCAAGGGTTTTTCTTTTTTCTTGTCTTTTTCTTTTAAATATTTTGAGTGTATCATCCAAAAAGAGGGGATCGAGGGTTTTCCTTACGAAGCTCACCAAAAGACTCGAGCACAACCTTTGAGTTGGTGTTATTCAAAGACCAACCTTAGCCAACACAGCCGCCCTTGAGGGCTAAAATTTTCAAGTATATGCAATCTCAAAGTCAACTTAATAAACTTCAACAGTAAATAACAAATGTCATATTTAAGATTGAAAAGTTCGTAAGTACTTCACATCAACACAGGATTTTTCTGGCATTTTTTGTATTCAAGACGGTGTATATCATGAATAAACTTACCCCACATATAGCACAATTTTGTTGCTAGCTGCGTGACAAGTCTTGCTTCTGAAGGATTAGAAAATTCACTTTTTGAAGCCTCCTGGATGGCAAGTACAAATTCTTGTCTGTCTTTGGCCGAGAGACCGAGAGAATTGGCTCCATGCATTGTGCTCAAATCAACTATCTATAGTAATTAAATGACAAACAAACCAGTGAAACGAGAAGTTAGCTCCACAACAAACACGAATTGCATAATAATTCAAAGTAACGAAATTTTCCAAAAGAAATAAGCAGATAGAAAAAAATCAACCCATAGCACGGTTTAAAATAGAAGTGGCCTTGAATTCAAAAATGCACCAAGTATTATCTTATTAATAGAATCCTATAAAAATATATCCCATATGTCACAGCTACGAATAAAAAGATGAGGAATCTGATGATTTGGGTTTACCTCCAACTTTGTACAATATCATTATAAATTCTCCTCTTAAATGAAAAAACTGGAATTGCTCATAATCACAGAAAAGATTGAAAATCTTGCCATGTCTAAAGTCATTAATATCAAACATCCAGTTGTGCAGTAACTGGTAATAAATTAATTTACCTAAATTCACGAAGTGGAAAAATTGCTAGCAAAGGCAAGAAAATCAGTGTGATTAAACTTTTTAAGAAAATTTACCTGCTGCAACCATGGTATTATACAACGAATAAATCTTTGCTCAGGGAGGAATGATGCCAAAATGCGAAGGATATTGCTGATAGTTGTAGGTGATAAACATTCAAGAACAGGGCCTGTTTGATCAAGAAGTTCAAACAGAATAACTTCATCACCAGAACGTAAGGCCTCCATGTACGCTGCATCCACATCTCCTTGTCGTAGGTAACCGGACACACATTTAGAAATGGTGTTCTTGCCATCTGAAAATTGTCTAACATTTGCACAGGGAGATGAAGCAAGCACTGCGTTAGTATTTCGCAAGTGGCGGCTACTACTATTTTGCATTCCCTCACCACAATATTTCATAAGTTCCTTCTCGGGAGGATTCTTAACTGAATTGGCCTTTCTCCAAATATCACTTCCATGTTTAGTTGCATTGCTCAGTCGGCTCCTAACAGCAACATTTTCATCCCATATGCTAGAATGTTTAAGCGACAATAATGAAGACTGTCGGCCTGGGATATCTACAGATGGCCTCGGAGTGCATGTAGAAAGCCTAGGAGAATTCAAGCTTTGGTTCTGCTTCTTGAATTTCGAGTTTGAAAGATCAGAACATCTACTCCCATTCAAAAGATCCTGAGATAGTCCATAAACAACGTGTTCTAAACCCACCACCCTTGATTGTATTGCTGACAAGCTATCCATTATGCCGGAAGTGAACTCCTGGAATCAATTTCACAGAGAAGAAACAGCAGATTGGTCTCTATAAGGGAAAAATGAACTAGACTCCCATAAGGAGGACAAAACATATTTCATGTCCAGGATACAGCATAAAACTTTCTTTACGCTCATTTGTGAGGACAATTATGTGCTTATGAATCATTGCAAGTATTCTAAACATTGAAATTGTTGAAGTTGTACTCATTAGATTTCCATCATATAATACTCAGGTTAAGATTCTCAGCTTCCTTAACAAACCATATAGAAGCATAATAATTGACTTTTTAGGAATACTATGGTTGACAGACCAGATGTCAGAACTATTAGATCACAAGCCGATAACTGGACTTTATAAGTAATAGCAAAATAAAATGATATTGTAAATAATTCAAATGGCAATTCAATAGCTAAAACGTTATATAGAGATTACTTAAAGCGTAGACATACACATGTCTACCTCAAAGCCACATCAACCTATCAATTAAAAGTACTTCAAAAAGGTTATCAAACATAATGCTGTCCACTTGTAGCAGGGATGTCTCTTTTGCTCTAATTCTTTATTGGTGCTTTGAGGTAAATGTGGCCAAATGAGGAATAGGACGATATGGAAGGAACGACAAAAAGTACTGAAGAACAACTAAATGTTATTTTTCCAAAGTTTGGCACGGGATTTCTATTTTATGATTTCTAGTTATGAACTATTATAGCTTCAAACGTTGGCCCTCACGTTGAGTGCTTACGTTATACTCACTTAAACCTAGTAGTTAGAGGTCACTGAGATGAAAAAGATAATTAAGCAGAACTCCATACAGTTTATCGGCAGGCAAAGCAACAAAGTATTGAGAACTTCCTTAAAGTTTTACCTTGAATAAATCCATCAAGTTAGACTGCTTGTTTTCAATTTCTAGGAGATGCTTTCGAATGCAAACCATATCATTTGCAATTTCTGACTCACATTCTTGTACAATTTGACAGCTAGACTCTGTGACCACAGAATCAAGACTTCTACGATCCTTCGCCTTTGTTGAGTATATTTGCCCCTCACTAGTAGCCCCGTCATTGACAAATCGCTTATTTCTATCCGTTGACTTGTGCATACTACTATCTTCAAGACTCTCACGGTAAACTGTTCCAAATTCTTGTCCAGGTAAAAAATTGGATACAGAGGAACATTCTTGTTTGTCATCCATTCTGACATAGTCATATTCAATATCTTGCATGTCTGTAGCATCAGTACTCACTCCTTGAAATGTCTTTGTGACAGTACTACCTTCAGATTCTTCAGTGTGAAATCCTGATAAAGACTGATTGTGCTTTTGCGGAACAGCTATTTCAATATGACAATCATTTGCTTTAAAATGTTGTGTATTCTCCAAATAACTTTGACAAGTTTTCCTCATGTTTAGTGGAATTCTCCCTCTGGTAGAGCCCACACCTACTTTCTTAATAACAGCATCCCTCTTTCCATGTTCTACTGAACTAGTAACATCGCTGAAGTCGCCCCCACAAAGGTTTTCTGTGCAAAGCGTCAAACAGAAGTAAATAAAAGGTAAAAGTATAGAGAAACAAAAGGCATAAGAGAAAAAGAAATAGGGAAAAAAAACATGAATACATCATACAAAACAGATCCAAGCAAGAAATAATTGTTAATAGCCACATATTACAATAAAGAAGACCAACACAGAAGCACAAAGGATAACTTGAACTGGTTAACTTAGAAAGATCATTCACCATACCATGGAGCAAGCCAAAACTGAAGAAACCCCACAAGATTTGGTTGATTTAAGCAAATGTGCCCGACACAGTTTGATAAAATATAAAAGGAAAATTAATATGATAAACTTAGAGAAAGAAATCATAAACCATGAGATGTTAGTTTGAGTCGTGGACAAATTTCTACTAATATACCAGGAAATAGTGCAGAAACTAAAATGGAAAGAGTCTTTGCAGTTGTACGAAAATATTGGTATCGAGCATTGACCAACAGACCTTTAATCGATGATCCAGTTTCTGAAGGTTCGGGAGTATCCGGCCCTTGAATGTTATTCCAATACTGGAGGGTCTGGAGTACAATGTCCCTAACTGGTTTCACCTATCAGAAACATAACAATTATAAAACTTATTCCCAAAATGATGTGGAACAGTGGTTGCAGGTTCATTTTATTTAATGTATTTATGTATTGTGTAGAAATTAACCTTGTCAAATCGGCATGATTCAAGGGAGCGAATGCACGAAGCCTTAAAGGACCCCAGGAATGACCCACAGCTTGCAGCAATTTCACCTAACGCAACAGAAGCAGCTTTACGAGTTGTCCAATCACTATTCTTGAGAGCTTCTTGGATGCCCAGAACTGCAGCAGAGAGAACATTTCGATTTGAAGCACCCCCAGCCTGAAATACGAAGTGAAATGGAATCATTTTTTGTGAACTTTAACAACACTTTATAAAAAAAATTGCCCAAGGGAAACAAGCTTAATAGTATACGCACCGTAAAACCCATATAAAGATAATTGGCACTTATTTTTTCTATTCATACTATCATAAATAGAAGGTTGAAATGATGAAAGATTCATTTTGTTTGAACATTATTGTACACGATACATTGAAAAAGAATATTAAAGTGAAAACCTACTAAGATGCAACAAAATCCTTTCTCCTCATTGTTTAAAAGCTAAAGTGAAAACAAAATCCAAGTTTGAGTGAGCCTACACATGAGAATATAGCATGAGAGAAGGAAAAGGAAGTGAAGCAAATAACCTGGAAATCAATCTTAATGATGATATAATTTGGCTCTCACATACTAACCAAACAAAATAAATCAGAGGTGTGCATACGGTTTATAAAGAAAAAGTATACAGAAAGATGAAACATAAAAACCTACAAGCACCTTTTTTTGGTTAGACGCGAAGACAAACAAGAAGTTTGAAGCAAGGTCTTAAAAGGCTATTGTCAAAGAAACTCAAGACATGTGAAAAAAGAACGACCTGAATAATACTTCTATTCAAATCAATCACAGCTGGCTTTGCCATAAAGTGCGGATTCTTAAGTAGCTTTGTGGTTCTTGCCAACATCCGCTGCAAGATTGAAACAGGTGGATCCTGAGTGTTGTCAATAATCCTTGCCAAGCAAAATGCTGAACCTGATTGCATTTGCTTATGTTGTTCCCCCAAGGCTTCAAAAATGGGTTTAACTAAAGTAACAAAAACCTCATCACTCTCATTCCCAGCATTAATCAACTTTGAAGCTAAAATTCCACATGTCTCTATACACGCATCCCTCACAGCAGAATCTGAATCTTTTAGCCGTTTCACAATGCTGCCAACCATTCTACGAAGATGAGGCCTAATAAGACCTTCATGGAATTTGGCTAGTGTACCCATTAGCCGAATGCATTCCTGTCGAACTGCGCTCTTCTGTTCCGAATCTGTGTCCAATATACAGGACAAGAAAGGAGGAATCATATCAGGGGGTATGCACTCAGCTGTTTTTTCAAGCTCATCAAAGCCAATTTGGTAAGTATCTCGATCTGCAAGCTTGTTCAGAGCAAGGACCACTTTCTGTTTCAACTCAAAAACTAACTGTTGAGCAGTAACCTTGGTTGGTGCTCTTCCTTTAACATATCCTTGCGACTTCATCATCTTATATTACCTTCCTATAAAAAAAAACTACTAATTAGACAGTTTTCAACATGAAATTTCCCATTTCTAAGAGGCAAACAAAATCTAAGAAATGCCTCTACATTCCAAAGAACTCGAACTAAAAAAAATCAATCAACAAACACCTAGATATCTCTACATTGGGGAAAAAACGAAATAGAGTAAAATAGCACTTTTCTAACCTTGTAGAGTCCTCAGATTTCTTTCTTCTTCCCCCTGTTTATCACTCTACCGTTTCTCCATCTGCAACTGGATCAAAGAAGCAACAGCAGAAATCCCAGTAAACACACATAACTTTCGGGGGTAAAAGGGATAAAGCACCAATCTTTGATTTCCTTCATTTTTCAAGACCAAAAACACAAACAGAGCGAAGAATGTGGAAGTGGGATTTGGGGAAAACAAAGAAGAGTAAGAGACTTAAGAGGGAGTTGTAGAGAAGAGACAAAGAAATCAACGTCAAAAGGGGATCTACAAAGAGTGGAGTTGAAATTCAAATTTTCAAAAACCGAAAACGGGTTGTTAAAAAAATGGAGGAAAAGGAGGGGTTTTAGACAGCTTGGGGATGTGGGTTTTCTCGGTGGGTAAGTCCAAGAGAAAAGCACGCAGTCAGAGAGGGAGAGAAGAGAGAGTTTTCGCGCTTCCTTTTTGAATTGCAGTCAGAGATGCGGATCCCACTTGCCGGATTCCCTATAGCCCATAGGCTGTAGCCCTTTCCCTCACAAATATATACACAAAACCAAAAATTTTGAACTTTTTGTTCGCAATATTATATAAATATATAATTTACATGCATGAATTTTATTTATTTTTATTTTTTTTCCAAGTACAATTACGAGGTTGACATCAAAATCTTCGACCTCTAAAGAAGAACTTCATGTCAATGATCACTTAGTTTAGTTTACTTTTAACTTATGGATATTATATTTTGTTTAGAAAATATCTCAAAATTTTCAAAAAAAAAAAATTGCAATAATATCGTTTAATTATTTTCAAATTTTTTGAAAAAAATAAATAAAAATACTTTAACTATTAGTATTCAGATTGAAGCCCTAAAGGACTTGTTTGATGACATTTATGTTTCTTGTTTTCTTTTTGTCATTCCCTGTATCTTGTATTTTTGTTTCTTGTTTTCAAAAAAGGGAAAGAAAAACATAAACTTGTTTGATAATTATTCTTGTTTCTCGTTTCTTGTATTTTTTTTCTTTACAATTTTTTCCATATTCTATAGTTTAAATATAATCTAATTATATAAAATAATAAATATATAGCATGCATTAAAATATAAAAAATAATTATCAAATATATAAACTATCAAATACACATAACTCCCGATAGTATTGTTTATATCATTCATATGTTGCTAAAATTTAATTTACAATACTATTTATCACTCGAGTCATGTATTTTAAATTTTAAATGATGTAAACTCAAAATCTAACTCAATTATATTATTATGTAAATATGGTGGTGATAAAAAAATATTAAAATAAACCTAAATGAATATCTTAGTAAACGAAATTTATATATTGTAAAATTATAACTGATTTCATATATAAGAAAAATAAAAAAATAAAAAATTTTAAAAGTATATAAAAAATTCATATTGCAAAATTTAAAATTCAAAATTCAAAAAATATTTATATATACATATTGAAAAGGAAATTATTTTAAATGACAAAACTGCTGAAGATATTTACAAATAATATAAAAATATCACAGTTTATCTATGATAGATTACTATCTATGTCTATCATGACACAAATAGACACAAATACTAGTTTATCGCGGTCTACTACAAATAGACAATGAAATTTTGCTATATTTGTAAATATTTTGGTTTATTTTCATATATTTGAAAACAATCCTATTGAAAACTTGAAATTTGAAAATCTAAATAATATATAAATCTAAATATTTGAAAATTAAAAATTAAATTTGTTATATTTGTAAATATTTTAGTTCATTTTTCTATATTTAAAAATAACTCTATTGATTTGAAATTTAAAAATCTAAATAATGTATAAATCTAAATATTTGAAAATTCAAAATTAAATTTGTTATATTTGTAAATATTTTGGTTCATTTTCCTATATTTGAAAACAACTCTATTGAAAATTTGAAATTTAAAAATTAAAATAATATATAAATCTAATATTTAAAAATTCAAAATTTAAAATTAAATTAACATATAGATATATAAAAAAATACAAATAAAAGAAAGAAATAATGATATAAGAAATATAGGAAATATATATAGAGAGAGAAAGCTACCTCATCGATTAGTCAAGTATACACTTTGAAACATTATAGAAACAATTTTAAATAAAATAAAAACAAAACATGATAAATTATTTTTTGTAGTTCCTCAATTTTGACCCTTTTTTTAGAAATGTTTTCCAAATTTTAGAAACAAAAAATATGAATGGTTATCAAACCAGTTTGTTTCTTAAAAAAGAGAAACAGAAACAAGAAATAGGAAACGAGAATATTATCAAACGGACTCGAAGAGACTGAAAACTCATTTGTACCTTGAGTAATGACTCTCAACTTTCAAAAGTTAGTTTAATGTCGACCTGTATAATTTTTTTTTAAAGATAAGTACATAGATGGAAACAATCTTAGCACCTCATCTGGTTGAATCTATGACCTAACACGTCTCTATTTATAATTTTTTAATTCTATTTTCTTTTATACCCTTTTAATCCCTTATCTAATTTCTTGTTCACTAAAACTTCTTCCAATTTCGTTTTTCCCCTTTTTTACTTCAATAACATAACTTTAAATAAAATAGTAAGAGCTTTCTCGTTTCAAGAGCATGCCCAGCACATAAATATAAAAATAAAAAATAAAAAATATTGACATGCAAATAGTTAATCCCTTTAAGGATCGTTTGGTTCAAGATTTTATAAATATCTGAAGTTAGGATGTTTAGGAATCAAATATGACTGTGTTTAGTTATAAATGATAAATGCTATTAAAATTTTATGAACAAAAATTAAGCTTATATTTAATTTATGAAATCAAGCAAGACAATCTTTTATCATTCAATATATTAATGAAAACTAATTAACTAATTAAGAATCAATAATAGTTTTAATTACAAATATTTAAAAATGTAGTAATTTATAATTAAATGAACCGACTAATATATTTAATGAATGTCATATTAGTTATAATTTAATGTTTAATCATTTTTGTATGTAATTATAATATAAGAAAATATATTTCAGTAAAAAAATATATAATATAAAAAAATGAAAAAATGAAAAAATGATATAAAAATAGGGCAATTGTTTTAAATGATAAACCTACTGAAAATATTTTTAAGTATAGCAAAACGTTACTGTCTATCAATGATAAACCGTGATATGTTGGTCATGTCCTAAACTCGCAGTTTGTAAATGCCGTTAACATATTCTATTTGTCAATAAAAAAGTTGTTGAGTTTTTTATTCAATAAATTGCTATTGATATTACATCCTTCCATGAAAATCCAATAAACGAATCCATGGCTATAACATGAATACTTTAACCTTATGTGGTGACATAAAAATGGATCAAGTTTTAGTATGTAGCCAAAATGGTCTATTAAGTATACGGGTGAGATTGGGCACCTCATCCTAGTGAAACTATTGGATGCGGCCCATTTTGTATACTAATACAAATGACGTGACCCAAAAATCATTCATGTAGAAACATGTGAGTGGGGCATCCTGTGCAATGAGTTTGCATAAGACCAGACCTTGAAATAGTCACTTTTCTTTATAACAATCGTTTACTGTTAAAACTGACTATCTCAAACTTAATGATCTAATGTAACTCGATCTTAATCCTGAGCTAACTATGGACTCCTGTTTATTCGGGATTATCTTTTGATCTGCATAGATGAGAGTAGTCCAACAACACTGTTCAATAAGCCTCCCATTTTAGGGATAAGACCGGATAGATAACTGGAGACATAGCTTTGCAATACGGAATTCACTCCTATCCGATTTAGGGTTAGCAGATGGGTTGTTCTCTTAAGCACTGATGCCTTGCCTTGAACAACGGGGCCCACCCTCTCATGGAAGAGAGGGTTATGATTTATAAGTTGGACTATAAACTAATTGTTCAATAGAGGATCAACGGGAGCTTAAGGAGCAAGACGTATTTACAGTGGTAAAACGGTAATTTTGACCTAGCTGTAAATACGAACGACCTGTGAAGCAACTTACAGAGTATGGTTAAAATAGATAGAAATATATCTAAAGTGAGGAGAGTGCAACAATTGAGGTATAGGGGTATGTCTCGGTAGTTAATGAATATTGATTATTTCAATCTAAAGAGTTTAGCCAATAAATCTCAAATCGTAGGAGCTCATGATCTGTAGGTCCATAAGGTCCTTCTACTAGCTCGTAAAATATATCTTGGATCAGTGAATTGAGTGGATTTGAAATATTGATATTCGATATCAGGGTTTTGAATTTGAAGTGTTTAAATTCAATTAGGATTTTCATTAATTGTATTTGATACAATTAAAATCTTTAATTTTTTTTGAAATTAAACGAAATTGGAGAGTTAAAAAATATTTAAATAATGATTTCAATATTTGATGTGGTGAAATATAATATTTTATAAATTAAATTAGTTTAATTAGTTATCCAATTTTATTCAATTTTGAAATTTGTTCACAATTGGCAATTTGATTAATTGATTTTTGGATTTTTTGAAATTCAAAATTATAAAACTTAAATTAAAATTGAATTTTTGAAAATCGGTTTTAAATAAGTTTTAAATTAATCAAATTAATATTAATTAAAATTGTTTTAAAAATAAAAAAGGGAAAATCCAAAATTAGATTTTTCCATCAAAATCCACGTTATGCCACTTCAATTTCAATCATATGTTTTAATCATATATGCATGGTCTTAATGTATATATTGAAGTATTGACTTCAAATTTCCAGCCATGCAAGCTGAATTCTTACTAAAACTCTGCTGAAAAATTCATCTCTTCAAACTATCTTCTCTATCAAATTCACTTCAATTAAGAGATTTCACCTCTCAATCTGAGTTAGAGAATAGTAGAGAATGTCTCTATGGTGGACCTAAGCTGATTTGAAGTTCCAATTCGTGGAGAAAGGCTAGTACTGTTGAGATTCATCAAAGATTGTAGTTCTTGAAACCCTTCTCTTCGAAATTTTGTCTCAATGCATGTTTTAAACTCAAATTAAATGTAATTAGAGTGCTTATTGATTCTGATTTTTACGCTACATGTTTGTTACTCTATCACAAAGCATGCTTAAAAACATATTTTAACAGAATGAGGGTTTCAATGAGTATACCTTTGTTGATTTCTTATTGTTTCTTGCTTGATCCACGAAATTGTATCTCCAAATCTCTAGTAGACTATCAAAAGGAGCTTTTCTACTATTCTCAACCTTAGATTGAGTGGTGGAAACTCAAAATTAGGAGGAATTGGATAAGGGATTGTAGAGGGTTTGAGAGAGTAAAAAAAATCTTAGAATTTTCAATAAATCAGCATGTATCATCACTCCAATTTCTGAAATTGAAGTATTTAACAAGTTCAAGCATGCAAGTACTTGGTCTTTCAGCAAATTGACACTTTAATTAGCACTAAGCGAGTAGACAAGGTGTTGATTTGTGGAAAAATCCTCTAAAAATCCCAAAATTGGGATAAATCCACTAACATTTTCATTTTTAAATTTAAATTAATTTAGTTTAAGAAATAGTTTCAAACTTAATTCAATTTCTATAAATTGAATTTCAAAATGAAAAATTGATTTAATTTTAATTAATTAATTAATTAATAATTTAATATCAAATATTAAATTAGTAAAACACCTAATTTAAACATGAATTCCTATTCATGTAATCAATATTTAAATATTTTAAACTCTCAAATTTACGTTTAATTTTGATAAAATTAAATGTTAATTATATTGAATATAATCATCCAAACCCTAAAAGTTGAAATTGAATATTTCAAATTCAAATTAGAAGGACCTTCTATAGATCATGAGTTCCAACGATTTGAGATTGATTGGCTAAACTCTTGAAACCGAATTAATTAATATTTGTTAACTACCGAGACATACCACTATAGCTCGATAGTTGCACTCTCCTCATTGTAGATATATTTTTGTCCACTTGATTTAACCATAATCTTCGATCCTTCATAGGTCGTTCGTATTTACAACTAGGTCAAAATTACCGTTTTACCCCTATAAATACATCTTGCTCCTTAAGCTCCCACTGATCATCTGTTGAATAATTGATTTATAGTCCACTATTACTAACTATTGTTAACCGGTTTTATGAGCATGCATGAACGGTGTGAAGTAATAAACTGGTTTTATCAGTTAGAGATCATAGGTTAAATCCAAATACAAATGTTATACTTGGATAAACCACATAGACTTAGGATGTTTTTTAGTCAAATGTTGTAATGAATAAAATTGATTACAACTTGATGACTCTTCTCAATGAACTCCAGACTTATCAATCTATGATGAAAAATAAAGAAGGAGAAGCAAATGTTGTTTCCCAGAGGAAATTTCAAAATGATGCTTCATCTAGTACAAAACCCTCTAAAAAGAAGTCTGGATCTTCAAAGGAAAAAGAAGAAGAGAAAAGCGAAGAAACAATCTTCTGGTACTAAAAGCAAGGTGAAAGTTGCAAAAGAAAAATGTTTCCATTGCAACGTTGACGGACATTAAAAGCGCAATTGCCCTAAGTATCTTACGAAAAAGAAAGTTGAGAAGGAAAATCAAGGTAAATTCGATTTACTTGTAATAGAAACATATTTAGTAGAAAGTTTTCACTTAACCTGGATACTGGATTCAGGCGCCGCTAATCATATTTGCACTTTCTTACATGAAACTAGTTCTTGCATGTAGCTATCAGAAATGAAATGACTTTCAAAGTGGGAATAGGTGAAGTCATTTTAGTAGAAGTAGTGGGAGACATCAAGTTATTATTTGGAGATTCTTATATTTTAATAGAAAATGTATATTTTGTACCTAAAATGAAAAGGAACTTAATCTCTGTATCTTGTTTGCTGCAATATATGTATAAAGTTACTTTTGATGTAAATGAAGTGTTCATTAGTTCAAAAGGTGTTCAGATATGTATAGCTAAACTTGAAAATAACTTGTATGTGTTAGAACTAACTGAGGCAAAAGCTACTTTAAATATAGAGATGTTTAAAACAGCAGAAACTTAAAATATGAAAAGAAAGATTTTTCCTAACACTTATCTTTGGCACTTAAGACTTGGCCACATCAATTTCAATAAGATTGAGAGATTGTAAAACATGATCATCTAAATCAGTTAGAAGACAAATCTTTACCTCCATGTGAATCATGTCTTGAGGGAAAAATGACTAAAAAATATTTTTCAGAAAAAGGTCATAGAGTCAAAGAACCTCTAAAACTTATATATTTAGACCTTTGTGGTCCGGTGAATATTAAAGCTTGGGGAGGATCAGAATATTATGTCAGTTTTATTGATGATTGTTCCGGATATGGCTATGTTTACCTAATGCATCATAAGCCTGAAACTCTTGAAAAGTTCAAAGAATATAAGATTGAGGTTCAAAACCTATTAGGTAAGAGAATAAAAAAACTTCAATCAGATCAGGGTGATGAGTATATGGATTTACAATTTTAAAACTATTTAATAGAACATGGAATTTAATCTCAACTCATAGTACCTGGTACACCACAACAAAATGGTGTAACAGAAAGGAGAAATCGAACCTTGTTAGACATGGTTCGTTCAATGATGAGATACGCCCAGTTACCTCAGTCCTTTAACGGGTATGTAGTACAAGCTGCTGTACATATACTAAATATGGTTCCCTCAAAAAGTGTTTTAGAAACACCATGTGAGTTATAGAGAGGACGCAATGGTAGTTTACATCACTTCAGGATTTGAGGATGCCCGACACACGTGTTGGTGTAAAACCTTAAGAAGTTGGAACAACGTTAAAAAATATGCCTATTTGTAGGATATCCCAAAGAAACAAAAGGTGGTTTATTTTATGATCCTTAAGAAGATAAGGTATTTGTATCAACAAATGCTACATTCTTAGAAGAGGATCACATAAAAAATCATCAACCTCACAGTAAGAGTTGTTGCTATATGCTTAAGTATCTTCGGAGAACAAGGGATTATATGCTCGTGTATGGTCCTAAGGATTTGATCCTTACGGGATACACTGATTTTGATTTTCAAACTGATGTAAATTCTAGGAAATCTACTTCAGAACTAATATTCATTCTCAACGGAGGAGCAATAGTGTGGAGAAGCATCAAACAGAGTTGTATTGCTGATTCCACGACAGAGGCTGAATATGTAGCTGCATGTGAAGAAGCTAAAAAAACAATATGACTCAGAAAGTTCCTGATGGATTTGGAAGTGGTTCCAAATATGCATCTTTCGATCACCCTGTATTGTGATTACAGTGGAGCAGTTACTAACTCAAAGGAACCTAGGAGCCACAAATGAGGAAAACACATCGAGTGAAAGCATCTTATCAGGGAGATAGTACATAGAGAAGACGTGATAGTCACAAAAATAGCCTGTTGAAGGTTTTGTAAGGTGTTGAAAATATTGAAGTAGTTAAATGTTTTATAAAAGTGTTTTTCATCTCAAAACAAAATCATTCCCTCTCCAAATTATTCAAAGAAGCCCACAAAACTCTCTGCGGTTCTCTACCCTGAGAATACCAAGATCTCCACATGGTGGTATCTATTTTTTTTTTTTTTTTTTGAATACTTATTGCTGTGTTTTTTATTATTCGTGATTGAAGTTTTTGGAGAGGAAATTGTGAAGAGACTAGTCTTCAAGGGTACGTTTTCTGAATATTTTCTTATTTCTTATATATATATATATATATATATATATTTATGCTTAATTAATCATGTGTATTATTTTTCTGTCACATATATTCTTTGCGCGATATGTAAAATTAAAATTAGGAAGCGATCGTTTCTACAATGGGTACTCGTGTATCCTCTCAAATCTCATACCATTGGAGCTTCTAATCTGCAAGTCCATAAGATCTCTCTATCAGTTCACTAAGGATAATAATGAGGAATGATTTGAATTGCTCAAATTACTTAAAGAAATTTTATATTAATATGATTAATATATAGTGTATTCTGATACATTGTAGAATATGGTTGATTATAGATATGATCTATAATCCAAACTATATAAGAGAGATATATTTGAATGATATTCAAATATTTAATTTATATGGATTGGATTCATATAGAATTACATATTAGATAGATATATTTGAATGACATTCGAATATTAAATTCATATGAATTGGATTCATATAGAATTACAATATTAGAAAGATGTATATGAATGAGATTCAAATATAAGATTTATATGAATTGGATTCATAAAGAGATGTATGCATATAAATATGTGATATTTATATGTTAATAAATAATAAATATGCGATCTTTATAGTTTTTATATGAATCTCATTCATATAATAAATACTTGAATCATATTCAAATACTTATCTCTTTCATTAAACTATATATTATAATTTATCACATACATTATACTTTATAATAATGTATCAACATACATTATATTAATTGTATCTCATACAATTAATTTTCTTTTAATTAATTAAAATAATTCAAATTAAACCAAAATTAAGTTGGTTCTCATTGATCCTTATTGAGCTAACAAGGGGACCTCATGGACCAACAGATTGAAGCTCCAACGATACGAGATTAATTGATTGAATACTTTAATCAAATTAATCAACATTCATTAACTATCTATCACTCCACTAAAGATGAACAACTACACTCTTCGCACTGTAGATATATTTTCGTGTCTATTGGATATAACCAATCCACAGTGCGTTCACCCTTCACAAATTACTCGTAAGTACAAGTACAACTGGGTCAAAATTACCATTTTACCCCTGTAGTTACATCTAACTTCTCAAGTACCACTGATTCTTCTAAAGAACAATTAGTCATAGTCCCACTATAACTAGACCTCTTTCTTGCGAGTGAGAGAGTGAGGGCCCTCATTGTCGACGACCCAAAATCAGACCTTAAGGGAGCAATTCATGTACTTACCCTAACAAAAGGAAAGAGTGAATTCTATCTTGTGTAGTTGAGTTCCCAACTCCTCACTCAGACGAATCCCCAAAATGGTATGCATATTGCTTCGACGAATCTAACCACTCTCACAAATGTAAATCAAAGGATCGCCTTCACAGGCAGACAAGTTATCTATGATTATCCTAGTGAAATGGATGTCACCTCTAGTAATGGTGTTAGAAAGAGAGACTAATTAATTCGTGGTCCGATCTTATACAAACTTTTTGTATAAGATACCCTCGCTCACATGTCTCTATGTGAATGATCAGGATCAGATCATTTGTAACACTTTACAAGAACTCTAATAATTACAACGCGGGTCATATCCGTAGTGTCACCATGATAAGGTACCCAGCCTTATCCATCTACTATAAACCGTTCAAGTTATTACTTAAACATGATCCACCTGTATGTCTCCACACATATGTTTAAGTTACATAAAATAAGGATATTAGTTTATTAGATTGAGTTAGTGCACATAAAATAACAATTATTTTATTAATAACAATTTGTTTATACAAGTTTACAAACTACGAAAATAAAAGAGAGATTTAAGACACCAATCCCAACAGCGTCTTACAGCGTGGGTTGATGTGAACAGATATGGCGGTGTGCCTGGTTGAAGGCAGTGGACAGATGTACAGCTGAAGAGCGACACCGTCAAGTGAGAAGAGCGACAGCTAGGGTTACACATGAACGTGAACGGAAAGAGGAGAAAACAAACAGCGGTGCTAGGTTCCTAAAGCCGAAACGAAAAAAAGGAAGGGCAAGGGGGCTATTGTGTGGTGCAAACAGAGGGAGAGAGAGAAAAATTAATTTTTCCTTTTTTTCCTCTTTGCAACGCTAACCGAGGGAGAAAGAGTTCAATTCACCATTTTTTTCTTTTTTCTTCTTGACTTGATGGTAGACAAACATACACACACATGCCCACACACACAAACACACACATATAACCAACCAAATTCCATCTTAAATTCTAATTCCTTTATTATCTAACCCTAACCCAATTTCTCAAATCTCTCCCAAAATTTCCCTCCAATATATTTTAAATCTTCCGCCACTTAATAAAAATGAATTATCCTATTATAATAATCCAATTTTGACCACAAAACCAAATATAACTCCAATTAATTCAAAATAATTAAATAAAAATTAATTTAGCAAGTCATATAAATTTTAAAATTCTACATTCATTCATCCAATCTCTCTCAAATACATATCAAAACTCCCAAATCATTACGGGTATCATTTTAATTAACAGTTTACATTCCAAATTCAAATTTTGGTCTAAATTTAACAAAATAATGCCCAAAAAAATGATAATTTAAAGAAAATTACATGAAAATCCAAGGTGTTACATTATTCTCTCCTTAAGAAACTTTGGTCCTCGAAAGCTTTGATCCTGAGAAAGCTCGGGATATAGAGGCCTCATCTCGTCCTCTCGTTCTCATAAAACTTTTACCAATGTTATCTCCTTGTTGCACAATGCCTTCACCTTCATTGCAAGAATATGTATAGGCTCCTCTTCATTACTCAAGTTCTATTTCAGTTATAAAGACTCATAATCAACAATATAGACGGATCCACTATGTACTATTGGGTTTTATGCCCTAAAACTTGTAGATAGTAAATGTAACACTTGACCAATCATCAATAAAGTATTATTAATGTTTATTACAATAAATAGTTATTGCTTAACTTGTATTTATCTTGCCTAAATAACCCTAATCTAATAAACTAACATCCTAAACTGTTGTATGAGTCTTGACGTGTTTGTGGAGACATACATGGATTAGTATTCAAGATACATCCTAAAGGGTGTATAGTATATGGATAAGGCTGGGTGCCTTATCTTGGTGACCCTATGGATACAACTCACTTTGGATTTGATAAAAATGCAATGTCTAATGCATTGGTGTAGGGGACATGCGAGTAGGGGTATCCTATGCAATGAGTTTGCATAAGATCGGACCACAAAATAATAACCTCTAGATGTAACTCCGTTAACTAGTTAGATTTCTACTTCACTAGGATAACCTAGGAAACTTAGTCTCGATCTTGAGTGGATTATGGACTATTGTTCACGAGGGATTATCCTTTGATTTTTACGGGCGAGAGTGGTCAGTGCTGACTTAATAAGCCTACCATTTTGAGAACAAGACTGAGTGGGGAGCTGGGAACATAATTTCACGAGGTGGAATTCATTCCTTCCCAACTTTAGGTCAAGTAGACGAGTGTTCTCTTAAGTGGTGTCTCTGAGACTTGAACAAAAGGCTTGATTCTCTCAACTACCTAAGAGGGGTTTTTGTTTAATGGTTAGACCATAAATAGGTTGTTAACTAGAGGAGCACTGGTATTAAGGATATAGAGGTAACTTAGGGATAAAATGGTAATATGACCTAACTGGTGTTACGAAACACTCGTGAAGGACTAACTTGTTGTAATTGGTCAATATTTGTGGACACAAAAATATATCTGTAGTGAGAAGAATGCAACTGCGAATCTATAGTAAAGTATACCCACAATTAATGAATATCGATTAACTTGTTTAATGTGTTTAATCAATTAATCTCATATCGTTTGAGCTTTTGATCTATAAGTCAAGGTCCCATTGGTAGCTCATAAAGGTTATTGAGATAATTAAAATAATTTGAAATGTTCAAATCTACAAAGGAAATAATATAATGTATGGTGATACATTATAATATAAAGTTTATATTTTAATGTAACTTTATAATATAAATTTATTTTGAATTTGATTCAAAAATTAATTTATGGGAGAATTAAATATTTGAAGGAGTTCAAATATTAAATTTAATATGAATCGAATTCATATTAAAACTATAGGTTAAAATTAATGCGCATTAGATACACGTTAAAACTATAGGTAATATGAGAGAAAACATAATTGAATATGATTCAATTGTAAGGTTAAATCAAATATGTGATATTTAATTTAATGATTAATAATTGGTGAACTAATTAATTATTTAATTTAATTAAATTTAATTAAAACTGATTTAATTAAATTAATTGAACTAAAACTATAAGTGATGAGAGAGATGTATTAGAATATGATTATAATACACATTTAATTAAATATAAGATATTTAATTATTATTAATTAATAATTATTTGATTTATTTTAATAAATTAAATTTTGATTTAATTTAATTTTAAAATTATATGAATGAATTTATTGTTGTTTAATTAAATAAATTAAATTTGATTTAATTTATTAGTTAAATAAATTTGTTGTAACTAATTCCTCAACGTGGGGAGTTTATATGGGAGTGAGAGAGAGATTTCTCCCCAACTTCCTCTCCTCTCTATTCCCTCTATAACAAAAATCAATATGTAGAATTTTTCTCTCTTGGCTTCTAAGATTTTTTTTCTATAGAAAATTCCCTCAAATAATCGCACCTCCTTCTACCCCATTAGCCTAGGGAGAATAATGGTGAAACAATTTTGATGGTGTTCACTTGATTTGCAGCAGAGGAATTAAGATTGTAGATTCAACAGTTGGTGAAATACTCCAGAGTCATCAAAGAAAGTAAGGGATTTTAAATTTTATTTCCTTTGTTAATTTGTTATTAAAATCTGAAAATATTCTAGATTTTTTCCCATTGCGCTTGGGATCGGCATGTAATTCCTCAACATCAAAACATGAAAAACATTATGGACAACACAAAAAGACGATGGTAAGGGTAACCGATAAGCTATAGGGTCGACCTTTTTCAAGATCTCAAATGGCCCAATAAAACGAGGGCTTAACTTTCTTTTCCTGTCAAATCTCAACATCCCCTTTATAGGTGCCACTTTCAAGAATAGTTTATCACCCACCTCAAACTTCAGGTCTTTATGCCTAACATTAGCATAACTCTTCTGCATATTTGAGATGTTAGCATTCGAGCTCTAATCTTCTGTATTGTGTCATTGATAGTTTGTACCAGCTTTGGTCCCAACAATTTTTTTTGAGCTTCCTAAAAACTCCAATACACATGCACGTAACATATCCTCTAAGGTTTGATTCAAATGCTCAGTCTAACCATCAATCCATGGGTGGAATGTCGTACTGAAATGGTTTGATTCAAATGCTCAGTCTAACCATCAATCCATGGGTGGAATGTCGTACTGAAATCTAATTGAGTACTTAACGCTTTCTGAAGACTCTTCCAAAAGTTGGATGTAAAGCGAGGGTCCCTGTTAGACACGATGGACACTGACACCCCATACAACCTCACCACCTCTTTAAAAAATAACTGCGCCAAGCTCGTTGGCAGTAACATCGTTTCAAGTCCTGATACATCTTGGTGCTACCGTCAACTGTGCCAATTGTACAAATACTTTCCTCTGTAATGTCACCCTGTTTTACATCAATAATCCTCCATCTCAAAGTCAGTTGTACCGTCAACTATGCCAATTGTGCAGATACTTTCCCCTGGCTACACGTTGACATTTGAATTCTATTTCAATTGAGTCCATAAATTTCAATATTTACACTTTTGACCTAGTTTTTTACTCAATCTTCAATGGTTAAATTGCGACATTTTAAAGCTTAGGAATTAAAAAGTATTTTGCTCAAACCTCAACGGTTAAATTGTGACATTTTAAAACCTAGGAAGTAAATTGAAATCAAACTCCAAACCAAAAAAATTAAGTGTTACATTTGAAACTTAAATATTAAAAGGTATTTTGCTCTATTTCATTTTAAAACACTTTATTCAAAAGTCATCTCAAATGCGCCATAACATTTCAATTCCATTTCTCTTATTTCCAAATTAGGAGCAGTATTCTTAAATAATTCATAGAGTAGGATAAATATCCAAGTTAATTGTGTGAATTAATATTATAATCATCACAAAAATATTAAAAAATATATAAAATATTTAAATTATTATCCTTAAATTAAAAAATAATTGAGAAATTTAAATCTTAAACTTTTGAAAATATCATTTACACCCTTCATTAAGTTCTTTTGAAAAAAACATCACGTGAAACATACAAGTACTAGTTTGAAACTACATGGAAACGCATGTGTTCAGTAAAGTTTAAAATATAAATTAGTTAAAATAGTCCAAATGAGATCCTTTATTAAATATGATTCATGCTTGAGCTAAAAATAACTGCAAATAGTTGATATTCTGCATATCATTGTCATTTGAAGTTGGAATTTTTCTTAGATATAAATAGTTTAGACTATTGTTAGAAAGTGCATATCATATCATCATCATTTTTTTTGGGCACATAAATATTGGTGAGATTTTACTACTTTTTATTTAAGTGGTGACTTTTGATGTGAAATAGAGAAAACATAAAAGCAATAAATGTTGCTCTAACAAAGAAAAACACATTTTGAAAAATTATGCCCAACCCCATTTACTATGCACATCTTATTTGATAACTTATAAAACAACTAAAACACATTTTAGATGCAATATTTCCCCAACAACAGCTAAAATTCAACATTCTTTGGAAACACTATTCAACCTTTCATAATAAACATCTTATTTGATCACTTACCAATATATATATATATCTAAACACATCTAGAAAATAATAATTTCTCGAACAATCACTAAAAGTCAAAATTCTCAATGAACACAGCTCAATCCTTCATAATAACATGACATTTGATGACTTACAAAAAGTTCAAACATATTTAAAAGGCAACACTACTCTTAAGTAATATAAACAACTAAAAAGTTAACATTCTCTTAATAATTCTTCAACAATTTGTCCAAAAACCCGATTTGTTAGCTCTTCAATTTCTAAATTAAAAAAAAAAACATTAATGTGTATTAGAAATTTAATTGAACCATTAAATTATAAGTTGTGGTGTATATAGATTTTTTTTTTAAGTAAAAGTGACATGAATCAATTTGGTATAAAAGAGATACAAAAATTACATGTTTTGCAATAATTTCCCTTACAAATAAAAGTCATTTTATACCCAAAAAAAAAAAAAAAAATCATATCATAAGATTAACACAACAAAATAAAAAAAAATAAAAAAATAACATTGACATGACTTTCAACTTAATATATAAATATATAAATTGAAAAAAAAATATATTATGAGATTGGGATATATCTTGAATCAAAGTCATTCGATAGTAAAGAAAAACATTCTTCTGTACTTAGCGATGGGTCTCCTTAGAAATATGAGAAGCTATTAATACGGAGTAAAGGGAAAGATCACTATTTAATTTGGTGTAGAATTTGAAACGTTAAAAAGTAAAACTTAGAGGTTTTAGAATGTGGAGAGAATACCCCTTAATTATAGATATAATAATAATAAACCTTTTCAATTAGACGTAATTGCTAGCACCAATTAATTTGTAACCTTTTTAATTGTCTATTGTTAAGTTAGGGAGTGAATCAATATTAATCGAAATTAATGAATATATAAAGTTTGTAACCTACATAGCCACGTTTGATTGTGGGCATGGTTGGAATCTCCTAGAAGGGACAAAGAAGGCAAGAAATGATTCTTCCCGATCCCTCCTTTCGATATAGTAAAGATATGTGAATAAAATCACAACTCTCATTTACTCTAATCATTCATGCATTTTGTAAAAGTGACATTAGAAGGAGTTCACACACGGTTGAGAATTAATACTCAAATTATAACGAATGTTCTAAATTGATTGGTTTATGAAAATTTATAAGTTCAATTTACTCAAATTATAATTCCTACATAGTATTTGTCAAACGAAATCTGGATGAGGGCATAAATCAATACACTTACTATACTTTATAGTTTAAATTGATACAACTAATAATAAACTTAAGGGTATAAATTCATATCTACCCTAAATAAATCAAGTATGTTAGTGTAATGCTCTAGATTTTCATTTGGAGTGGTATCAGATTTGAATATACATGACTCAACGAATTTCGACTCATGGAATTGAATCCATTCAAATTCAACAAAAAAGGATTCATATATGGTACCAATTTTTGGTAATGCTCCCTCTAGCTCTTGGTTTTTTTTTTTTTTTTTTTTTTTTCTTTTTTCAAGTCATGTGATAGAATCTAGATGCTAAACTTTGGAATGTCCTTGTTGAATGCAGTTTTTGATATTGATTAGTCAAAGATAAGGTGGTTCCCCTAGTAAAAGTAATATTTTAGATCACTTTTGGGTAACTTTTGGAATTTAATTAGATGTTTAGGTTACCTAAATTCATTGCTTGATATTGGATTTTCATCAACTCTATGAAATGATTGTATTTCAAAATCCACATTGTGAGCTACTGGTAGCATGAAACTTCGACCAGATCATTATTACCATGCATGAAAATTTAAAACCAGAACTAATTGACCATGTAAACTAGGAAATAATGATTTTCTAAATAAATAAAATTTTACTTAAAATATCCAAAGATTTCTGAAACAAATTTTAGTTTGCGATCCTTAAAACATTAAAATAAATAAATAAATAAATAAAACTTTTTTAAATTGAAAACTACAAACTCAAATATTCGCTTAAACATTTAAAACATCTTAAAAACATGACAGTAAGTGGAAGCGACTCTCTAGTCGAATATGGCACCGTCAACAAACCTCCTCATCAAGTGCCTGATACATTGCTGCCTTTACCTGAAAAATATTTTAACAAAATATTGAGTATTTAAAATATTTAGTAAGTAATCCCACTACTGGAGTCAGACTATACAAACACATGCAACATAAACTGCATATTTTGAGCTAGTTGGACCGAATCTTAAGTACTAAAGTTGAACATGGGTTGTTGTCTAAGTGAACAATTTAACCCATCCTACTGTAGGTGAGATGTACTCATGCTAATTAGTGAACCCGAAGGAACACATAACTGGTGGACCCGAAGGTACACTGGTGGCCTCGAAGGCGCACATAATCTTGTTGACCTGTAGCGCACATAATAAATTGAATCTGAAATGTACCTAGCAAAGGGTGGGAGAGAAATTGTGACTAAATTGGTCTATCATGAAATAAGTAATAAAAGGTCCCATAACACTAAATCATAGCATAAAATCTTATAAATTAATGAATTCATCACATAGTACCTCATAAACTTATATTATGGATAATTTAATTCTTTTCAACAATGGAAATATATTTTTCTTCAGAAAACTTTTTGGCAAAAACCAAAAACAATATTTTAAATCTACTTTGCTTGGTATATAAGTAGTTCCGGTAGTAATTTCGAATGAAACATCAAATTAATAAGCAAATTTATGTTCTCAACTTAGACAATTATTGAATCAAACCCCAACCTATAGCTTCACCAAAATATCTTTGATTTTGCTAGACAATGAGTCATATATCTCCCAATCCCAAATTTAAAACCAAAACATTAATGTTACTATTAAATTTATGCTAGCATTCAATATACTTGGTACAGTTGAAGTTCAAAGCTAGATTCAGGGAAAGAGTTCAAAGTGAACGAGTACCACTTGAAGGTCTATAATGGAAGAGAGATTGACCCATCTTGTTTAGAAGTGGGCCGGGCGATTCCTTCATACATTTGAGCCCACATTCACACACCGTCGAACAACCGACATTAAACATTTGTGCTTCTTGGAGGCAGCCAGACATTGGACTTTATTACTTTATGTTACTTTTGTGTGTTTCTTTTTGGTTTTTTGATTGATTGAGGTATTCTTTTTTCTTGATAGATTATTTCTTACATTGTAAGTCATGTAGCATGCCTAGTGTAACGGTCATGCTTGTCCAGGGCCTGTTGCCCATGGCCGCATGCCCAATCCAACCCCTTTCTAGCTTACTTTCATATCCTGTATTGTATTAGTGTGTAGTTAGCTTGCTTTCTTTACATTTTCATTGTAAGTGACCACTCGCCCTTTTGCATATGCAAGGGTGCCAGTTGGCTTTTTGTTCAGAATGCACTATATGGGGATAAGACTAACCATCATTTCCTCATACCCGGAGTAGTACTCTATAAAGCCGTTGTTGTTGCTTATTGCTTTCTAGTCTACTACAATCTTTCTTTCTTTATTCACACTCACAAATCTTCTTACGAAAACCTTTTCTCAAACCCGTTTTCTAAAACCGTTTTCCCTAAAACGGGGGTGGAGGTTGCAAGAGGCACTCGGTGTGCCATCGGCAGTCCGTAATCGAGTTGGCTGGCTTGTTCGTGAGCGGAACAAATGCCGCACAATCGCTAAGAGAAGCTTCCAAAGAGCGATTGTGACAGTTGGTATCAGAGCCAGGTTTGCTTATAGAGAGAGATCAGTGATCATGTCGGCGACGAAGAACCTGAACAAGTCCCATGTGGACAGATTGGTAGAGATGGAAGAACAAATGCTCTACCTGAGAGAGGTCCCAGATAATGTTCGTTCCTTGAGACTCGGTACAAGAAGTTGCCGAGAAAGCCGATGGAATTGATGTGGTGGTAGGCCGCCTAGACGGATTACCCGTCAGAGAATTGATGATGAGGGTAGAGACCCTCGAGACCAAAGACAGTACGGTCCGGCAGCTTTGAACGAGGCGATAGCTCCTCGGGCTCTGTTGCTCACATAGAGGAGCATGTCGAAGAGCTGGACAGCTCCCAAAAAGCAATACTTCAGATGGTAACTGACTTATCTGAAGACTTTCGATCGGCCCTGGATGTCGTCAGAGCCGAGATAGCGGATGTGAGTGCTAGAGTGAATCTCACCATCCGAGCGGTAGGAACCAAGCCCCACCTGGGGGAGCAATGGCAGTGAGCCGAATAAAAATCCAGAACCGAAACCCTTCTGTGGGGTGCGAGAAGCTAAAGCCCTGGAAAATTTTATCTTCGACCTTGAGCAATACTTCAAGGCGACGAACACAGTGACTGAAGAGTCGAAAGTCACAATAGCAACGATGCATCTAGTTGAAAGATGCGAAATTATGGTGGAGATCACGATTTATAGACATACAGGAAGGACGCTGCACTATTGATACTTGGGATAGATTGAAAAAAGAACTTCGTTCGCAGTTCTTCCCTGAAAATGTCGAGATCTTGGCTCGACGAAAACTTCGAGAGCTAAAGCAAACAGGTAACATCAGGGACTATGTAAAACAGTTTGCAGGACTCATGTTGGACATACGAGATATGTCTGAAAAAGACAAGGTCTTTTGCTTTGTGGAAGGGCTGAAACCGTGGGCAAAATCAAAACTATATGAACAGAGAGTACAGGATCTCCCTCTGCCTACGCGGCAGCTGAAGGCTGTACGACCTTAGCACTGACTCGCAAGATGTGAGGAAACAATCAACTTCCTCCAATGGGGGAAACAGAAACAGCCGTTCCAGTCCTCCCCGACCTGGGAGGAGACAAGAACACAGGGGGGACCGTAAATCATCCCAACCGAGATCAGGAAACAACTGGCGAGGGCCGCCACAACAGCATAACAATTACAATCGCCCCCTATCTTTGTTTCATATGTAGAGGGCCACACAGGGCGGGCGAATGTCCAAATCGAACTGCGTTCAATGCTTTTCAAGCCACATTGGCCTCTACCTCCGAAGACAAGGCTGAACTGGAGGAGACGGTAACCGAGCCAGTGGCAGAAATTGAGAATCCCAGGATGGGGGCATTGAAATTCCTATCTGCACTTCAGAAGAATATGGGAAAGGCGACGGAGCCACTAGAGAAAGGTCTCATGTATGTGGACGCTTGGGTCAACTAAGATCGGCCAAAACCACGATGGTTGACTCTGGGGCTACCCATAACTTCATGGCTGAAGGGAAGCTCGCCGCCTGAACTTGAATTGGGAAAGAGATGCAGGGAAGATGAAAGCTGTGAATTCCGCAGCCCTACAAATACGGGGATACGAAGAGAACTCCAGTGAAGTTAGGAGATTGGAAGGGCTTCGTTGAATTCGTAATTGTCAAGATGGATGATTTCGACGTGGTACTGGGAATGGAATTTCTGCTTGAACATAAAGTCATACCAATGCCCCTTGCCAAATGCTTAGTCATTACCGGATCTACACCGACCGTAGTCCAAGTCAGTATCAAGCAGCCAAATGGGGTGAGAATGATCTCAGCCCTCCAATTGAAGAGGGGCCTGGCCCACGACGAACCCACGTTCATGGCCATCCCGATAGAATCAGTTGAGTCCACTGAAGAGGAGATCCCCCAAGACGTTCTATTTGTCTTGGAAGAGTATCGGGACGTCATGCCGAAAAGCCTGCCCAAGTCCTTACCCCCACGAAGGGGGATTGACCATGAGATTGAGTTGTTGCCAGGGGCAAAGCCGCCTGCCAAGAATGCATATCGGATGCCCCGCCAGAATTGGCTGAGCTTCGGAAACAGTTAGACGAGTTGTTAGAGGCAGGATTTATTAGACCGGCAAAGGCTCCTTATGAGCCCCAGTACTGTTCCAGAAGAAGAAGGATGGGAGCCTCCGGTTGTGCATCGACTATCGGGCCTTGAATAAGCTCACAGTTCGCAACAAATATCCCCTTCCTATCATCACTGACTTATTTGATCAGCTTCACGGTGCTAAGTATTTCTCGAAGCTGGACCTACGGTCTGGATATTATCAGGTTCGAATTGCTGAAGGAGACGAACCCAAGACGACCTGTGTCACGAGATATGGAGCCTTCGAATTCCTCGTGATGCCCTTTGGCCTCACCAATGCTCCAACAACGTTCTGTACCCTAATGAACCAAGTGTTTCACGAATACCTCGACAAATTCGTCGTAGTATATCTTGATGACATTGTGGTCTATAGTGCCTCATTGGAGGACCATCGGCGTCACCTCCAACTAGTCTTTGAAAAGCTGAGGGAGAAATCAGTTGTATGTAAAGAGAGAGAAGTGCTCCTTTGCCCAAGAGCGCATAAATTTCCTCGGCCACGTGATTGAGTGTGGTTTGATTGGTATGGAAGGAGGCAAGGTGGCCGCAATTAGAGACTGGAGAGGTACCATCATCCGTGACCGAACTACGATCCTTCCTCGGACTAGCCAAATACTATAGGCGGTTCGTAGAAGGATTCTCGAGAAGAACAGGGCCATTAACCAAACTGTTGAAGAAGGATAGCCAATTGAGCTGGACTCCTGAATGTCAAGCCGGCTTTGAGGGCTTGAAGAAAGTGATGATTGAGGGGCCGGTCCTCGGAATTGCCACGTGACCAAGCCATTTGAAGTAGAGACTGATGCTTCTGACTTCGCGTTGGGGGTGTTCTCCTCCAAGACGGACACCCCATCGCGTATGAGAGTAGAAAACTAAATGATGCCGAACGGAGGTATGCCGCCTCCGAGAAAGAGATGTTAGCAGTAGTTCACTACTTGAGGGCCTGGAGACAGTATCTCTTGGGGGCCAAGTTCGTGGTCAAGACCGACAATAACTCCATTTGTCACTTCTTCAACCAACCGAAGTTGTCGTCCAAACAGGTACGGTGGCAGGAATGTCTAGCGGAGTTCGACTTCTAATTCGAACATAGACCGGGGAAGAGCAACCAAGCGGCTGACGCTCTTAGCCGAAAGAGCGAACATGCGGCCCTGTGCATGTTCGCCCGCCTACAAGCAAGTACGTTGAGTGCAACAGTACGAGAAACTGTCAAAACTCACTTGACAAATGATACAGCAGCGCAGGCCATCTTACAGTTGGCCAGGGAGGGGAAGACACGCCAGTTCTGGGTGGAAGATGATCTACTATACACCAAAGGAAATCGCCTCTACATCCCCAGATCCGGGGAGTTACGAAGGTCGCTGATGAAGGAGTGTCACGACACACCGTGGGCAGGACATAATGGTTGGCAGAGGACTTATGCCCTTCTGAGAGCAAGGCTACTATTGGCCAAGTCTTCGAGACGATGTCATGCAATTTACCAAGACTTGCCTTGTCTGCCAACAAGATAAGGTTGAAAGGCAAAATTAGCGGGTCTGCTGAAACCCCTACCTGTGCCCTCTAGACCGTGGGAGAGTGTGTCTCTCGACTTCATCACCCATTTGCCCAAGGTGGGAGAGTTTGAATCGGTCCTTGTTATCATCGACCGGTTCTCGAAATATGCCACGTTCGTCCCAACGCCGAAAATGTGCACAGCCGTGATGACTGCTCAGTTGTTCTTCAAACACATCGTGAAATTATGGGGTGTCCCATGAGCATTGTTAGCGATCGGGACGGAAGTTCACTGGACATTCTGGACAGAATTGTTCAGAATATTGGGATCATCACTGAATATCTCCTCTAGCTATCATCCCCAAACTGACGGACAGACGGAACGCTTCAACAGTATGCTCGAGGAATATCTGCGTCACTTTATCGACGCTAGCAGAAGAACTGGGTCCAGTTGTTAGATGTGGCTCAGTTCAGCTTCAATAGCCAGCAGAGTTCCGCGACCGGAAAAACACCCTTCGAAGTCGTGTGCGGCAGACAGCCACTCATGCCACACTTGGTGGACCACCCTTATGCAGGAAAAAAGTCCTCAGGCACATAACTTCACTAAAGAGTGGAGCAAAACCTCTGAGATCGCTCGCGCCTACCTAGAAAGAGCATCGAAGAGGATGAAGAAGTGGGCTGATAAGAAGCGGAGGGCCCTTGAGTTTCAAGCTGGGGACAAGGTCCTGATCAAGCTACGACCAGAACAGTTTCGTTTCCGAGGCCAGAAGAGACCAACGGCTAGTAAGGAAATATGAAGGTCCAGTGGAGGTAATTGAGAAGGTCGGGAAGAACCTCATACAGGGTTCAGTTACCCTCATGGATGAAGATTCATCCTGTCATCCATGTGAGTATCCTGAAGCCCTATTATCCCGATTCCGAGGACGAACAGCGAAACATGCTAAGGCGCCCACCAGTCACGATGAAGAGTTCTGCTGAGAAAGAAGTTGCACAAATCCTGGATAAACGTACGCGCCGTATTGGAAGACCCAGACGAGAACTGACAGAGTTCTTAGTGAAATGGAAGGATCTCCCCGACGAAGAGATCAGTTGAGAGCGGGCCGAAGACTTGGAAGAATGCAGCTCCAGCCATTGCAGGTTTTGAACAAGGTCGGTTGACGGGGACGTCAACCAATTAAGTGGGGGAGAATGTAACGGTCATGCTTGTCCAGGGCCTGTTGCCCATGGCCGCATGCCCAATCCAACCCCTTTCTAGCTTACTTTCATATCCTGTATTGTATTAGTGTAGTTAGCTTGCTTTCTTTACATTTTCATTGTAAGTGACCACTCGCCCTTTTGCATATGCAAGGGCGCCAGTTGGCTTTTTGTTCAGAATGCACTATATGGGGATAAGACTAACCATCATTTCCTCATACCCGGAGTAGTACTCTATAAAGCCGTTGTTGTTTGCTTATTGCTTTCTAGTCTACTACAATCTTTCTTTCTTTATTCACACTCACAAATCTTCTTACGAAAACCTTTTCTCCAAACCCGTTTTCTAAAACCGTTTTCCCTAAAACGGGGGTGGAGGTTGCAAGAGGCACTCGGTGTGCCATCGGCAGTCCGTAATCGAGTTGGCTGGCTTGTTCTGAGCGGGAACAAGTGCCGCACACATCGCTAAGAGAAGCTTCCGAAAGAGCGATTGTGACACTAGCATCCATACACGCCCAAAATTAAGGGAAGTTATTTGTTTGCTTTCCATTTTCCTTGTCCATGTACTTTGTATTTACTTTATACATTGGAGACAATTTATGCTTCAAAAGTTGGGGATGGTTTTACTTTGTATGCTTACACGTTATCTATCCTGAGATGATTTGGTGATATATATATATATATATTTTATTGATTTTGTCTAGTGAACCCTGAGCACCTAAGTCAGGTTTTGTATGAAGTTGATTAATTCGCCATGTTGCTTGTGCTCGTTTCTATGAAGGTTAATGATGCACCTTTCTTGACTTTGTTTTCATGATTTTAGGTTGAAAGGAAATATTCATGATTTTTTTACCCCATTTAAAAAAAAAATTATTGTCCTTTATGCATATTTTAGTGCTTTGATTGAATCATTATAGCTCTTTGATGCTTAGAATTGAATTATTTTGCTCAATTTTTATTGTCACCTCAAAAGCCCTATGTAACACCCCAAATTTTATTAGTAATGTAATTTCAGTAATTTATATTAATTGAGGACATTTTTGAAATTTTGGACATTTAAGAGTAATTGCTGGAATTTAATTATTTAAAGTTGGAAAATTATATTGAAAATTGATGTCAGGAATTAATGTCAATTGGAAGGAAATTAGTTAAATTCTTTTCGGAATTGAGAACCATGATGACGAGATGTATATGTATGTTATAGAACCATGATGATGAGATGTATATGTATGTTATAGAACCATGTTATGATACTTGTGATGTTGAGATCGTGATAGTGTCCCCACTGATTAGTTAGATGCCCACTAGAGGTTTTGTATCCTTCGGGATTCACTAGAGGTGGTGGTTTCCTTCGGGATCCACCAGAGGTTTTGTTTCCTTTGGGATTCACTAGAGGTGGTACTTTCCTTCGGGATTCACTAGAGGTGGTACTTTCTTTGCGATTCACTAGAGGTGGTGTCTCCTTCGAGGTTCACCAGAGGTTGTGGGTCCTAGGGGACTTACTAGAGGTAGTGGATATACTTAACTACAGTAGGATCAAAATCAGTTATTTATATATGAGTCCCATGAGGACTAGAGGAGTTTATATATTCCACCCGAGGTAGGCATCTAGAGGACATAGATACCTAGCCTAACCTCAATAGTGGGGTTATTGAGTATTTTATACTATTCCTTTCTCATGTTATTGTTTCAGGTTAGGGCAAAGATGCATCAGCGACTAATAAGAGGAATCCTTGAATGAGCCACTAGTTTACATGCTTCCACTCATATTTTAATATTTCTTTTATGTTTTACATTTTTAATTTTGAGATTCGAGACTACCGTTTAAGTTTTGTTTTTAGACTTATTTGTTTCCTTTCATGACTTATCGGTATCCTATCCTTTGACTTTAAATATTTGAATTTAACGCAAATCTTTTTAGTTATCCAATTTTAGCATTTATTTCACTATAAACAAAATGTCGTTTTAACTTACACGAATGCATGCGTTAATAACGGCCTAGCTTGAGTCTTAAGGGGTTGGGTCGTTATACCCTAGGTAATAGTTTTAGAGCCCACTATAATTCAATTTAGTAATACTTGCATAAGAAGCTAACCAACCAACCTTTCTGTGTTTCTTTGAAAAAAAAAAAATGAAGATTATGAGTGGTTTACTCTACTTTTGTAGGAACATTATTCACTTGTGGTGACTATGATACCAGTAGTTTCCCTCTAAGCTAAAGTGTCCCATGATTTGAGTAGCTTTATTGGATGTCTTTCACATAATTCGTGTGGACAAGCCAAAATGAAAGCAGTTTCTCTAGAAAAGGTTTTCTCTTTCTCTCTCTCTATATAAAGGTTGTAATAATTAGAAGATAAAATGAAATGACACTGGTTTTCCTTTTTGTATACTATCACTATTTTGGAGGCTAGTAAGTCCGATTCTTGATCCTTTGAGTTAGAGTAGGGGGAAAAAAATTGACGGCTTTATAAGTGTTGGAAAATAGAAACAAGCAGCGAAAGAATACAGGATCAAGCATTCTAGTTCCTTAATTTTGACATTAAAATAAGTATGTTCATAAGTAATAAAGAAGGTTTCAACATATACCTTTGAAGATCCTCTTCAAACACGTATTTGAGCTACAAACTCCTCCAATTGAAGTAGAGGACCATCGAGAGATATTCTCTACTATTCTCTACTATTCTCAATCTTGAATTTGAGTGGTGAAACTCACAAATGGAGTGAATTTGTGAAGGAAATAGAATAGGTTTTAGGTGAGGAAGAAGAACTCAACAAGAATAAATTTTCCAGCAACTTCAACCGCTTTAGTTTGTCAAATTGGAGTGTTTTTATTCTTCAACTACATGCAGGCAAGATTGAACTCAGTCAAAGACACCTCCAACTTGAAGAATGAGTGGGATAGATGTGTGAATTGTAGAGTTCTACCTACTTGGTGGAACATTGAATTTTTCCACTAGTGGAAAATTCCAATTTTCAAATACAAATTGAAAATTAATTTCAATTAATTCAAAATTAATTTAAATTAAAATTTCATTGTTCAAATTCTCAAATTGAATTAAATTTGAAAATTAATTGGATCTTAATTAATTAAACTAATTTAATTAAATGGATAATAATTTAATATATTATTAACTCTCCAATTTCGTTTAATTTTGATAAATTAAATGATAATTAATTATATCAAATATAATTTTACGAACCCTATTTTGAATTTGAACTATTCAAATTCAAACCCTAAAATTTAATTTGGACATTTCAAATTAAAATTCAATTTGAACACTTCAAACTGATATCATTCCAAATTTATTGAATTTACTGATTCAAGGTGTTCATGTTTTATGAACTAGTAGAGGGACCTTATGGACCTAAAGATCATGAGCTCCAACAATTTGAGATTGATTGGCTAAAGCTCTTTAAACCAAATTAATCAATATTCGTTAATTATCGAGTCACACCACTATAACTCGATAGTTGCAGTTTCCTCATTGTAGATATATTTATGTCCACTTAATTTAACCATAATCAGTAAGTCGACCCTTCATAGGTTGTTCGTAATAACGACTGGGTCAAATGTTGTTTTACTCCCGAAATTATTTCTTGCTTCTGAAGTTCCACTAATCCTCTAATAAACAATTGGTTTGTGATCCAATCACTAAACCGGATCCATCTCAGGTCAATGAGAGGGTGGACCCTTTGTTCAAGACTTGGATTCAACACTTAAGAGAACAACCTACCTTTTATCCCTAAATCAGGCGTGAATTCAATTATGCAGAACTATGTCCTCAGCTATCTATCTGATCTTATCCCCAAAATGGGAGGCTTATTGAGTAATGATGTTGGACTACTCTCACCTATATAGATCAAATGATAATCCCGAATAAACAGGAGTTCATAGCTAGCTCATGATTAAGATCGAGTTACTTAGGTCATCTAAGCAAAATAGTCAGTCTTACATAGTAAACAACGTTATAAAGTAAGAATAACTTATTTCTTGGTCCGATCTTACGCAAACTCATTGCATAGGATGCCCTCACTCCTCAAGTCAATACATGAACGAATCAAGATCACTTTGTTTATAGTAACTTACAATAAATTGTAATAACTACAGAGTGGGCCGCATCCAATAGTGTTACCAGAATAAGACACCCAACCTTACTCATATACTATAGATCATTTTGACTATTTACTTGAATCCGATCAACTTTTATGTCTCCACATAAAGTTCAAGTATTCATATAATAGCCATGGATTTTAGTTTATTGGATTTAGTCTTTACAAGTGCAATTTACAAATTCAATAACAATTTTATTGAAGAAATGTTAAATAACATGTTTATTGATAATAGAAAATGTTTAACTCTACAAACTGCGAGTTTTATGACATACAACCCGAAAATAAGACATTCCCATATATTCTTTGAATTAAAGTAATGAAGCTTTGCACTAACTCATGCTTGAGCCAACTTGAAGGGTATTTTGAATGTGTCGTAATTGATTGGTTGTGTTTAGATTACCTAATTGATTGAAAGCATGTCTTTAAGAACTGTTAAAACCTAAGTCACGAGCCATACAACTAAGCGAATATTTATTGTATGATTTTCTGTGTTTTCTGCGTTGCTCAGGGATGAACAAGGATTAAGTTGGGGGCGATTTCATAGCGCCTAAAAAGAGCTATCTTTGCTTAATGCACTCGATCATTAGTTTTATTGGGTTATTATTTGATTTTTGTAGGTTTTGAGCATTTTGGAGGTGGAATGGACCAACAGAGCAAATCGGGGTTGAAATGTGTTCATATTGAGTTTCGGATGCATAAATCAAATGAAGAATCAAGAATTACAAAAATGCCATTGATCGAGCATAACAACCCTCCATTGAGCATATCGTTATGCTGGAAGGTAGAGGCTAATGTTTCAGGGAGCGTCTTGACGTCCCCTTTACGCTGCACCCTTACACTAGAAGGCATTAGCCTCATTTTCTTGCATCGTAGTGACGACACATGTAACGACCCTACTTTTTGGAGATACCATAAGGACGTTACCACATGCATGCATATCATGAAAATAGGACTTTTGCAAACTCAAGTAAAAGTAACAAAAATCTTTTATTAAGTGATGCGCCAAAAGAATAAAAACATAAATTCATGGTTTCAAGTACCCCTAACTCCAATTTAAAATAAATAAGAAATAAACATGAGTAAATAAATAAGTTAAATGGAGAATTTGAATGTTTGACTTCTAACCCAAAATACGATAAAATATGTGCGGAAGTGATGTCAAGTCCTAAAGGCTCGATCATGGATTCTTTTTGTAATTCACCATCTGTCCTTCCTTTTACTTGAAAAACATGTAGAGAATAGGGTGTGTATAAAAATAATCAGTAATTGACCCACTACTGGGACCACTAGGTGAACTTGTTAGCCTTCCTATTGAGACACAAGTATACATTGTTGGGAATATCCTAGAACTCGCAGTTCGTGTTAAACATTCTATTTATCAATAATAATAAATTGTTGATTTTGCATCTTGTTATGAAAATCTAATAAACATATCTATGGCTATAGTCTAAATATTGAAACTTTATGTAGTGACATAAACAAGATCAAGTTAACAATATATAGCCTAAATGATCTAATAAGTATAGGGATGAAATTGGGTATATCATCCTGGTAACACTATTGGATGCGATCCACTCTGTAGTTGTTACAAGTTGTAAAGTACTATAAATGATGTGATCCACAGATCGTTCATGTTGAGACATGTGAGTGGGGCCATCCTATGCAACGAGTTTGCATATAGACTGGACCGCGAAAATAGTCACTTTTTTTTATAATGACCATTTACTGTTAAAACTGACTATTTCATTTATTAAATAACCTAAGTTAACTCGATCTTAATCTTGAGCTAGCTATGAACTCCTGTTTGTTCGGGATTATCCTTTGATCTGCAAACGGTGAGAGTTGTCCAACAACACTGCTCAATAAGCTTCCTATTTTGGGGATAAGACCAGATGAATAGCTGAGGACATAACTCTGCAAGATGGAATTCACTCCTACCTAATTTAGGGTTAGCAGATAGGTTGTTCTCTTAAGTACTGATTCCAGGTCTTGGACAATCGGAGCCCTACCTTCTCATGATAGAGAAAGAATTTGATTCATAGATGTTATGAATCAGAATTATTCATTAGAAGGTCAGTGGAAACTTAAGGAACAAGATGTATTCACAGGGGTAAAACGGTTATCTTGACACAACCGTGTTTACGAACAACCTATGAAGGATCGACTTACTGATTATGGTTATATAAAGTGGAAATAATATATTTACAGTGAAGGGATTTCAACTATGGGTTATAGTGGAGTGACCCATTAGTTAACGAATGGGGGTTAGATCGATCTAATGAGATTAGCCGATTAATCTCGGATCGTTGGAGCCCATAATCTATAGGTTCGCGAGGTTCCCCTACTGCTCGTAAATGGTTAAGCTTTAGAGTAGCTTGAGAAATTAATTTGAAATGTTCAAATTAAAATTAAATGGAATAGGAGAATATATATTTAAATATGATTTAAATATATGAAGATGGATTTGTGCAAAAAAATTAATTTAATATTTGATATTAAATTAATTAGTTTTATTTAAAAATTAATTTATGAAGTTAATTTTATAAAATTAAATTTCAGTTTTAAAATCAAAATGGATTTTGAAATCAAATTTTGATTTTGAAAAAAATTGAAAAATTGAGATTACATGCACAAATGGAAATATGAGGTATTCCATTATCCATCTTCTTCATGCTCATACAACACCCATTTCCTCATCTTCATTAACTCCAAGCATGAGCTGCAAGTCATGCAACATTCTTCTTTGCATGTTCACCTGCAATAAATAAAGAAGAATGGAGTGAATTTGAGGCATGCATTCTACAGAAATTTGAGAGAAAATTTCGGCTGGAAGAAAGGTTCTTTAAGTAGTGTGTTGCTGTGAGCTTCTCCTTGTGTTTACATTGCTTCAAGCTGTTCTTGAGTCCCACAACTCGGTCTAAAGCTCCAAGAGGATAGTGGGGAATCTTGAGGTGGTTCACGGTGATCTTTGGAGAAGACTACTGCTGATTGATCGAGATCTTGAAGAGTTCTACAAAGGTATGATCTAAAACTCTCTTATTTAGATGAACATGCTCTAGTTTTTGCCAAAATTAGTAAATTTGAATGCTTATTGATCTTTGTTACTTCCGCTGCATGTTATTACACTCTTACAATTCGTATCAGATCATCATATAAGCATTCAATTTAGTTTAATTTTTGTGTGTTGGGTGTTTTTCATGAGATATATGAAACTGATGCACTGATATGGTTTTTTGAGTTTTGGAATTTTATATCTCTTTAATTTCTCAATTAAATTTTTAATTGGCTCTTGTTTCATGAGCTTATATGTGTTAGCAAGAGTTGGTAATTTATTTGGAGTCATTAGAGTTGAAATTAAGCTGTAATGGAAGAAACAAGTGAAGGTGGCCGAGCTACTATTCCAATTTTTCCAGCTTCTGCTCAAAATCGTTGTTGAGGTTCAGTTGCTAAACCATCGTCTAGTTCCAGGTGTTATACAATGTAAAGAAAAGCTAGACGATCGTATAGCAATAGGTGTTGGTCGTTGTGATGGTGGACGCTAGTCGATCATGTACCTGCGGGAGCTAAACGATACGTTGAAATGCTATACGATAGCACTACGCGATCATTTAGCTTTATGTGGGAACTAAACGATACGTTGGGAGTGCTATACGATGGTACTACACGATCGTGTTGCTGTGGCGTGAGCTAAACAATGCAATGAAGTTCTATGTGATGGAGCTAAGCGATTTTGTAGCTTCGGCGCTTAAGGACACGATGACGTTCTATGCGATGGAACTAAGCGATCGTATAGCTGCGGTGGACACTAAATGATGACATGAAGCGCTAGGCGATGGTGTTAAGCGATCATGTAGCTCTACTTGAGAGCTAAACAATAGGCAGAAGACATCATGTACCTCAGTTCAATGCAAGGCGATGGTGTTTGACGATTGCCTTCAGTGTACACGATCAGCCTTAGTGAGACTTTGAGGTTGGAAAGAGAGCAACCAGTTCGACCGATTTTCTTGAGGTCCAATCCGATTAAGCCTCAAAGGGTTTGTGGCTGGTTCGATTCAGACTTTGTTGGTTCAGTTCAGACTCATCCAGTCCGGTTCAAGATGCTTGGGTTCGGTTCAGAGCGGTTCGAGTGGTTCAAAGACAGTTTGGAAGCTGTTTGTAATAGTTAGGCATTTGTTTGCTTGTTTATGCCAAAACCAAAAACCGTATCAGTTAGTATTTAATTGTTTATGCATGTGATGTTTGTAATAATTAACTAAATCATGTATATACATACAGTATGCCATGTAGATTTAAAACCCCACCGTAGGAAGCATGTTACATGCATTTAAAGTATGTTAGAATTGTTATAATATATAGTATGCATGTTAGGGTTATATTTAATATAACGGTTATATTAGATATTGAATGCCTTTGTTGAATGTTATGGATGTTTAGCATGTCTGAAATTTTGTAAGCTGTTATAAAATTGGTTAGACGTTTAAAATCCATAACAAAGAACAACTGCATGCTCACTTAGGTTAACAACTAGTTTTAATCGTTAAAATAGATTGTTACCTTATAAAATATGGTTACAAATTCATATCAGTTCATAAACCTGTCTAAGGTTGGGGGTGTTGGGATTCAGGTCCTAATTCTCTCGGAGTCTCGTTGTTTGTAATGATACACATTGTTTTATGAATAAATAACTATTATTTCATTCGTGCATTTACTCATATCCAATAAACAAAGCTCCATGGTTATCTTATGTAAACTTAAGCATGTATATGTGATATACAAGTGGATCATGCCTTAAGTGATAACCTAAATAGGTTTGTTGTATAAGGATTAAGGTGGGATACTTGATCCTGGTGACACTATGGATACGGCCTGCTTTATAGAGGTTTGCAAGTGTTGTAAACTACTACAGATGGTAGATCCTGACTATTCATGTAAAGACGTACGAGCGGGGGTGTCCTATACAAAAAGTTTGTATGAGACCGGACCACGAGATGATTAGACTCTGTATATGACGCTGTTGATACTAGAGACTTATATCTCACCTAAACGACCATAGGTGACACGACCTCAGTCTTGAGTGTTTTGGGAACTTCTACCTTTGAAGGCGGTCCTTTGATTAGTATGAGTGAGAGTGGCTAGATTGCCAACTCAACATGCCTACCTTTTTAGGGACTTGTCTGATTTAGGAGTTGGGAACTCAATACATAAGATGGAATTCACTTCTTTCCCAAAGTAAGGGTAAGTAGATAGATCGCTCCCTTAAGGGCTGATTCTAGGGCTTGAACATAGTGGCCACAACTTCTATTTGGAAGAGAGAACTCAGTCATAGTAGGACTATGACTTATGTTCATTAGAGGGATCAGTGGTACTTAAGGAGTTATATGTAACTATAGGGGCATAACGGTTATTGGCCGAACTATACTTACGAGCGATTTGTGAAGGTTGTCACACCGTTGATTCGTTAAGATGGACACATAATATATATGTGGTAAGGAGAGTTCAGTTTTCGGTCTTTAGTGGAGTGCCTGGCAGTCAACAGATGGTGGATCCTGTGACTAAAGAGTTTAATTAGTTATTCATGTATCGTTGAAGCTTCGAGCTACAGGTCTATAAGGTCCCCTTGGTAGCTCAATGGATTCAATTGAGGATTAGTTCTTGGTGTTGATTTGAAAAGTTCAAATTGACAAGAGGTAATTCGATTATATATGGTATCATCGGTATGATGTATGAGATACATCTAGTGGAGGAGTAATCTAAATGAGATTTAAATTAAGTGCCATGGAATAGAAAAAGAGCTATGGTTTATATGTTTCATGAGATGAAATACTAAAACTATAGGTTATAAATATAGTATGGTAAGCAAGTTATCATTTATATTTATAATAATATTAATTATTGGATAATTAAATCTTTTTCTCTAATAACCAATTGAGTGGGAGGTTATTGGTGGTTCATGGTAACCGTGAGATAAAAGCAAAATTTTTTTTCTAATTTTTAAAAAAAGAATAAGAAAAGATTTTACAAGGTCGAGAATTCCTCTCTCGGAAAAATTCTCACGGAAAGTTGTCAAGTAAATAGGATTTACTCAGCGATAGCTTGGATAAGGTAAATGATCATGGAGTGTTAGTAGGCGACAGACACTCTGCTAAGCGATGAGCTAAATGATTGCATAGCTTTTGCTAGACGATCGTTTAGCTTTTCCTAAACGATTGGGCATCGACTTATACACCATCTCCACTTGCTCAATCGTTTACACGATTGTGTTTCCTCTTGCTTTCTATCTCAAACCAAGTCCACACAGAGCCCACCCTCTGGATTCTCATATCGAGAATACCAAGGTAGCCTTCTTGGTGGTGTCATACTCAACTTGACACTGTCGAGGTTCTGTGGAGGCCGTTCGTGTTGGGGTGTTTGTGACCAAGGCAATCACTGAGTTCGAGTGCACAGTGTTTGTGCAGTGTAGTGATCGTGTTGGACGAGTGTTCGGGTATTGCTATGATCGAGCATTCGTGATCAAGAAGCTTGACAATGAGTCTGAAAAAGTGTGTAGCTTTTTTCCTTGATCTTTTATATATATCATGCTATAATTTCTGTAATTAATGCATAATTGTATGTTTTTGTTTGAGATTGTAATTGTAAAGTTCATATAGGATTGTAATTTGGAATGATCTTTCCGCTACTCATGAAAATCCTCGTGTTCGATTTCCTTCAGGGGGTACTTAAGTTGACGGTTTACGGAAAACCTCCAATTTGGGGTTTATGACCGAAAGATTGAGAATGTTAACTAACTTTATGAGCTTGTGTGAGTGATGTGAGGTAATAAAATGGTTTATCACCTAGACATTGTAGGTCAAATCCAATTATAAGCGTTATACTTGGATAAACCACTTAGACTTAGGTTGTTAAAATTAGCCGATGTACCTAAGTAAAATACCCGAACATTTAGAACACTTCAGTGGGAGATTAATAATATGTTCGGTATATAGTTTTTAGCTCTTACGTCCTCAAGAGTTCACACCGTGAGATCCATGTTTAGTTTTGTGTCGCTTTTACCGCAGCTGCTCCATTCGGAAAGTGTTTGCATGGGTCAATAACAAGGTGAATGAGGGAGGTAGTTCATAGTAAGTGGGTGAAGGAAATATGTCAACATTGTCCTACGGTCTCCTCCATTAGTTTGAACTGTGAGATTCCTATGTTGCGCCTGCTATCATTTTTAGGCGGCACCAGCTAGTCGTTAACCGCGATGATCCTCTCGGAGGGTTGTAACATAGGATTCGGAACAACCCAGACTTCAGTAAAATGAATAGGTTCTTATAGTTCTGTCTTGGATATTGTCTTCTATTTTGGAGGCATATTCATACCGTCCTATAAGATATGAAAAAAAGCGGGTCACACTTACAAGAATTACTAATTGTTAGTAAAGATCTTGACCGAAAATGATAACCAAAAGAACTATTAGAATATGAGTTATTCTAAAAATAGTATTTGGTCAAGAATTATCTTGCTTCTATGAAGGAATTCTTGACTGCCCCTCGGTAGCAATTGTTCTAAATCATTTAAGTATAGTTGCAAATAAATAAAGATTTATTGGGTACTTTATTAGTTTGACTAAAATGGATTTAGATGCATATTTAATAGAGTTTGTTTAAAATGTTTCAGCAATGTCGAACTCAATCATACAATTGCTTGCTTCTGATAAATTTAATGGAGAGGGTTATTCAAACTGGAAGTCAAACATTAATACGATATTAGTGGTAAACGATCTGAGGTTTGTGTTGACGGAGGAGTGTCCTCCAGTTCCCAGTTCAACAACCACCCAAAATGTTTGGGACGTCTATGATAGGTGGGTGAGGACGAATGAGAAAGCCCGGACCTATACCTTGGTGAGTATATCTGATGTACTCAATAAGAATCATGAGGTCATGCCCATCGCCCGTCAAATAATGGCATCATTATAGGAGATGTTTGGGAAACCATCATCTTCTGTTAGGCATGAAACTATTAAGTATGTATATGTTACGCGCATGAAAGATGGAACCAACGTAAGAGAACACGTTCTTGACATGATGGTTCATTTTAATATTGCGGAGGCTCACGGGGGGATGATAGACGAGACGAGTCAAGTGAGCATGATACTGAAATCTCTCCTAGAGAGTTATCTGCCATTCAGGATAAACGTTGTTATGAACAAAATCACTTATAATTTGACGACGCTGTTGAATGAGTTATAGACTTATCAATCAATGATGAAACTGAAGGAAAACGAAATAAATGTTATTTCGAAACTGAAGAAGTTTTATAAGGGGTCTACGTCAGGTACAAAACCCGCTGGTGATAAGAAATCTGGTCCTTCTTCTTTTAAGGATAAAACTATACTAATGAAGAAGAAAGGAAAAGGGAAAAATAAAGCCACTGCAAAGAAAAATAAAAACAAAACTCTCAAAGGAAAATGTTTCCATTGTGGAGAAGTTGGGCACTGGAAACGAAACTGCCCAAAATATTTAGCTGAGAAGAAAGCAGAAAAGGCTAAACAAGTTAAATCTGATTTACTAGTTTTTGAAACATGTATAGTGGAAAATTTTCACCTTACCTGGATATTGGATTCAGGCATTGCTAATCATATTTGCACTTTTCTACAGGAAACTAGTTCTTGGAGAAGTCTTTTTGAACTTGATATGACTTTCAAGGTGGGACGGGTGAAGTAGTGGGAGATGTGAAGTTGTTTTTTGGAGATGCTTTTATCTTACTCAAGAATGTGTTCTATGTACCTAAGATGAGAAGAAACTTGATCTCCATTTCTTGTCTATTAGAAAATATGTACAATATATCTTTTGAATGTAATGAAGTGTTTGTTTATTCAAGAGGTGTACATATTTATTCTGCAAGACTTGACAACAACTTATACTTATTAAAACCAACTGAAGCAAGAGCCATTTTAAATATAGAGATGTTTAAAACGGTTGAGACTCATAATAAAAAGCGAAAAATTTCTCCTAACACCCATCTTTAGCACCTCAGGCTTGGTCACATTAATCTCAATAGGATTGAGAGATTGGTTAAGAATGGTCATCTAAATCAATTAGAAGATAGTTCTTTACCTCCATGTGTATCATGTCTTGAGGGAAAAATGACTAAAAGATATTTTTTTGACAAGGGTTTTCGTGCCAAAGAACCTCTCGAACTTATACATTCAGACCTATGTGGTCCGATGAATGTTAAAGCACGAGGAGGTTATCAGTATAATGTCAGTTTTATTGACTATTACTCTAGATATGGCTACATTTACTTAATCAGTCACAAGTCTGAAACTCTTGAAAAGTTCAAAGAATTTAAGGTTGAGACTGAAAATCTGTTAAGTAAAAGAATTAAAACACTTCAATCAGATCGAGATGGTGAGTATATGGATTTTCAATTCCAGAACTATATAGTAGATCATTGAATTCAATCCCAACTCATAGCACCTGGAACACCACAACAAAACGGTGTTGCAGAAAAGAGAAATTGAACTTTATTAGACATGGTTCGATCTATGATGAGTTATGCTCAGTTAACTCAAACCTTTTGGGGGTATGTAGTACAGACTGCAGTATTTATCTTAAACGTTGTTCCATAAAAAAGTGTTTCAGAAACACCGTATGAATTATGGAAAGGACGTAAAACGAGTTTACGTCATTTCCATATTTGGGGTTGTCCAGCACACGTGTTGGTACAAAATCCTAAAAAATTGGAAACACGTTCGAAATTATGCCTATTTGTTGGATACCCTAAAGAAAAAAAAGGAGGATCGTTTTATGATCCCCAAGAAGATAAAGTATTTGTATCGAGGAATGCTACATTCTTGGAAGAGGATTATATTAATAATCATCTACCTCGCAGTAAACTAATATTGCAAGAACTGACTAAAGATACTATAAAAAGATCAACAAGAGTTGTTGATCAAGCTGGTCCATCAACAATAGTTGTTGTCCCGTCACGTCCATCCCAAGAGTTGGGGATGCCTCGACGTAGTGGGAGGGTTATTCAACAACCTGAACGCTACATGGGTTTAATAGAAACTCAAAACATCAAACATGACGATAGTTTAAAGGATCCATTAACCTTTAAGAAGGCAATGGAAGATGTTGACAGGGAACAATGGATAAAAGCCATAGACGATGAAATGGAGTCTATGTACTTCAACTCTGTCTGGGAACTTGTAGATCAACAACACGGGGTTACATCTATAGGTTGCAAATGGATCTACAAGAGAAAACAAGACCAAACTGGCAAGGTACAAAACTATAAAGCTAGACTCGTGGCAAAAGGTTTTACCCAAAGAGAAGGAGTTGATTATGAAGAAACTTTTTCTCCTGTTGCCATGATAAAATCAATAAGAATACTTCTTGCCATTACCACATATTATGATTATGAGATATGACAAATGGATGTCAAGACAACTTTTCTGAATGGCTATCTTGATGAAAGTATTTTTATGTCTCAACCAAAAGGGTTCATCGAAAAAGGATAGGAATAGAAAGTCTGTAAGCTTGCCTTTGAAGAGAGATGTGATTGTCACAAAGATTGCCTTTGAAGCAACCTTGCTGATCCATTCACAAAGGCCCTCTCGACTAAAGTATTCGAGGGCCACCTAGTTGGACTAGGACTCCGAGTAGTGTAATCTAGGGAAAGTGGGAGAATATCTATGGTATTAGAGATGCCCTAGTTTATTGTATTTTTCCTTTATGTTTCTTAACATTATATTGTAAATATTTTTTCTCATTGGAGTTTTAGTCAAAGTGGGAGATTGTTGGGACTGTCCTAGAACTCACAGTTTGTGTTAAACATTCTATTTATCAATAATAATAAATTGTTGATTTTTCATCTTATTATGAAGATCCAATAAACATATCCATGGCTATAGTCTGAATACTGTAACTTTATATAGTGACATAAACAAGATCAAGTTAACAGTATATAGTCTAAATGGTCTAATAAGTATAGGGATGAAATTGGGTATATCATCTTGGTAACACTATTGGATGCGGCCCATTTTATAGTTGTTACAAGAAATTGTAAAGTGCTACAAATGATGTGATCCATAAATCGCTCATGTTGAGACATGTGAGTGGGGGCATCCTATGCAATGAGTTTGCATATAGACTGGACCACGAAAATAGTCACTTTTCTTTATAACGACTGTTTACTATTAAAACCGACTATTTCATTTATTAAGTAACCTAGGTTAACTCGATCTTAATCCTGAGCTAGCTATGAACTCCTGTTTGTTCTAGATTATCCTTTGATCTGCAAACGGTGAGAGCAGTCTAACAACACTGCTCAATAAGCTTCCCATTTTGGTGATAAGACCGGATGAGTAACTGGGGACATAGCTCTACAAGATGGAATTCAGTCCTACCTAATTTAGGGTTAGCAGATAGGTTATTCCCTTAAGTACTGACTCCAGGTCTTGAACAATTAGGGCCCCGCCTTCTCATGATAGAGAAAGGATTTGATTCATAGGTGTTATGAATCAGAATTGTTCATTAAAGGGTCAGTGGGAACTTAAGGAACAAGATGTATTCACAGGGGAAAAACGGTTATCTTGACCCAACTGTGATTATGAACAACCTGTGAAGGATTGACTAACTGATTATTGTTATATAAAGTGGACATAATATATGTACAGTGAGGGGAGTTCAACTATGGGCTATAGTGGAGTGACCTATTAGTTAACGAATGGGAGTTAGATCGGTTTAACGAGTTTAGTTGATTAATCTTGGATCGTTGGAGCCCATGTTTTGTAGGTCTGTGAGGTCCCCCTACTAGCTCGTAAATGGTTAAGCTTTAGAGTAGCTTGAGAAATTAATTTTAATCGTTCAAATTAAAATTAAACGGAATAGAAGAATATATATTTAAATATGATTTAAATATATGAAGATGGATTTGTGCAAAAAAATTAAATTAATATTTGATATTAAATTAATTAGTTTTATGTAAAAATTAATTTTATAAAATTAAATTTTCAGTTTTAAAATCAAAATGGATTTTGAAATAAAATTTTGATTTTGAGAAAAATTGGAAAATTGAGATTACATGGACAAATGGAAATATGAGGTATTCCATTATCCATCTTCTTCATACTCACACAAAACCCATTTCCTCATCTTCATTAACTCTAAGCATGAGCTGCAAGTCATGCAACATTCTTCTTTGCATGTTCACCTGCAATAAGTAAAGAAGAATGGAGTGAATTTGAGACATGCATTCTACAGAAATTTGAGAGAAAATTTTGGCTGGAAGAAAGGTTTTTCAAGTAGTGTGCCGTTATGAGCTTCTCCTAGTGTTTACATTGCTTCAATTTGTTCTTGAGTCCCACAACTCGGTCTAAAGATCCAAGAGGACAGTGGGGAAGATCTTGAGGTGGTTCACAGTGATCTTTGAAGAAGACTACCACTGATTGATCGAGGTCTTGAAGAGTTCTACAATGGTATGATCTAAAACCCTCTTATTTAGATGAGCATGCTCTAGTTTCTACCAAAATTAATGAATTTGAATGCTTATTGATCCTTGTTACTTCTGCTGCATGTTATTACACTCTTACAAAATATCTATGGTATTAGAGATGTCCTAGTTTATTGTATTTTCCCTTTATGTTTCTCAACATTATATTGTAAATATCTGTTCTCACTGGAGTTTTAGTCCAAGTAGGAGATTGTTGGGAATGTCCTAGAACTCACAGTTCGTGTTAAACATTCTATTTATCAATAATAATAAATGGTTGATTTTGTATCTTATTATGAAAATCCAATAGACATATTTGTGGCTATAGTCTGAATACTATAGCTTTATGTAGTGACATAAAAAGAATCAAGTTAACAGTATATAGCCTAAATGGTCTAACAAGTATAGGGATGGAATTGGGTATATCATCTTGGTAACACTATTGGATGTGGCCCACTCTGTAGTTGTTACAAGAAGTTGTAAAGTGCTACAAATGATGTGATCCACAGATTGTTCATGTTGAGACATGTGAGTGGGGACATCCTATGCAATGAGTTTGCATATAGACTGGACCACGAAAATAGTCAATTTTCTTTATAACGACTGTTTACTGTTAAAACTACTATTTCATTTATTAAATAACCTAGGTTAACTCGATCTTAATCCTGAGCTAGCTGTATCCCCAGCTATTCATCCGGTCTTATCCCTAAATTGGGAAGCTTATTGAGCAGTGCTGTTGGACTACTCTCACCATTTGCAGATCATCTCGTATCATAGACATAAGCATAGGCATAGGCATAGGGATAAGGGACGAGCCCGATGCTTTCATAGGTAGTGATCCCGAAGTGTCACAATCATAAGCATAGGTGGTGATCTCGTAGGGATGTTGATAACTTGGAGAAACACAAGTTATTGTTCTCTTAAAGTTAGAATATGAGAGCACAAAAAATTTGCTATCTTCCTTTCCTTTTCTTAATTTGGGGTCATTAGTCCATTTTAGTGAATTTAATTGATGTTTTTGTAGGTTTTAGGTGCATAAGAGGTAGAGTAGGGTGTTCGGTGCAAAAATGTCAAAATGGCCAAGTTTGGAGCTAAAATGCATTAAGGGTAAAAAAAGGTCAAGAAAATTACCATTCTACTCCTAGACAAAGAGTTTCAATGCTCAAAAGAAGCATCGTGCAATGCTTGAAGACAAAAGCGATACTTTTTGGGCAAAAACAAATCAGCTTCACAACGCTACGTGCAACGTTATGACGCTTTGGATTCTAATGGATGTCAAGTGCAGTGCTGAGCACAATCAAGCGTTGTGGTAACATCACAATGTTGTGTCGCAACGCTGTGGAAACTCCTCGCCCAACATTGCAATGCTCTTGCGTAGGGTTGCAACGCTGCAGTGCTGCATTATATTATCGTTTTGGTCGATTTTAAGTGTTATCACACTATTTTTTCATTTTCTACACTTGTAACCTCCACATCTCCACTGTAAACATTAGATTATTCAATTTTCGGTGAAGATTGAACTTGAAGAATGCTAAGCTCGAGATCTATCATTGCCCATAAAACCTTGCTAGATAAATAATATTTATAAATCACCGTACTAACTACTTAAACTAACTGGTAGTATAAGCGACAAGTCCAGGATCGAACCACAAGGAAGCACAGAAGATTAGTTCCTCGAAACTCATTTTTAGTTAAAGTGGTAAAATGGGGAGTTTGGTGTGGATTGGAGTAGGAAATGCATAAAGGAAAATAAAATGCAAGAAAAGTAAAGATAGAAGTGTAATAAATCGAGATGTCCTAGCACAAAGGAATGGATTCATCCAATGTAATTAAGATCATTGAACAATAACATATGACTTAAACTCCTTGATTATGCCTAACCAAATTAATTAGAACCCTAACTAACCATTCTTATTATCTAATTAACTAGCATGAGAAGGCGAACCTGGTCTAATCACATTAGCTAATCACATTAAGTTCTAGGGATATACTAGGATGAACTAATTAACTTGCACCGCCTATGTTAGCTCTTAAGAACAGCTAAGTTTATGGCCTTAACTTTCCTGTATTTGGGTAATTTTTGTGCTTTATTTGTCTTACTTGTAGAAGAATTGACCCAGCAGAGCAAGTACGTTGCAAGGATGAAGAATCAAGCAAAAAGGAAGGAAAAACTGGAGTCCTACACACCAAATTGAGCTGAGATGCAAAAGGAAAATTTTGCCCTATCCTAGCATTGCGACGCTCTTCATAAGCCTAAATTCAATGCTCAATCGACGCTGTAAGGTAGTAGTATCAGGTGTAAGGCTGCACTACAATGTTGCCCCAAGCGTCAGACGCTTCATAGTTGGATTGTTGCCAGCTTTCCAATGCATCCCAACGCTTGAACTTCAATGCTGAAGGATAGAACACTCAGCATTGCAACACTCCTTTAGAGTGTTGCGACATTACGAAGATTAAGGGATTTGGTTCCGTACGCAGGGCAATCGAGCGTTGGAGGCACCGTTGCAATGCCTCCTTGACACTCTTCAATGTGCGCCGCAGTGTTGTGGTGTGTTAATTTATGATGTTGAATTATGGATCAAACGCGATGATGGAATTGTATTGAGCACTCAAGTTTTCTTAGTGGAATCCAAGTGTAAACCCTACTGAGTTCCTGGTAAGTCCAGGGTCGAACTTAGGGACTTGGGAAAACAGGTTGCGGTGGTAATTTTTAGAAAACTTTGCGGTAATCGATAACTTAAATAGTTGTTTGGTTGCGATAATGAAAAAATAAAAAATGCGACGGATTTGAGAAAAGTTTGATTGTGTGATAGATGCACTGAGTATGCGGATGAACGGGTCGAGAAGGACCTGTCTCTTATACACATCTAGATGTGTATAAGAGACAGCTTAGGGACTTGGGAAAACAGGTTGCGGTGGTAATTTTTAGAAAACTTTGCGGTAATCGATAACTTAAATAGTTGTTTGGTTGCGATAATGAAAAAATAAAAAATGCGACGGATTTGAGAAAAGTTTGATTGTGTGATAGATGCACTGAGTATGCGGATGAACGGGTCGAGAAGGTCTTTAGCTAGCGTTACTTGGGAATGCGTCAAACTATGCGATCATGCTACAACCATGCACAGCAAGTCATTTTCCAATGCCAATGCGATGCTCCTAACTCTAGGACGCATGTGTTGACTGCAAAAATGTCCATAGAGCTTATTCCTAAGTCTCTACTCTTTTCCTATGCGATGATGTAAGACACATAAAGGCAAGGTGACTGCACACAATCATATCCTATCTCTAGGATGCATGCGCTGCATTAATAGCAAACAGTGCTTATTCCTAAGCTCCTATCTCTTGATTATGCTTTCTAATCTGACTCTTCCGAGCCTAGATTCTAATCTGATCTTCCCAAGCCTAGATTCTGTCCTTAGACTACCCTCCCAAGTACCTCTAATGGACGAATGAAGGATACATAATACAAGATAATCACATAGAATGAAGATCCCCAGTTAAGCTAGCTAAGTGCTTCTCAACCCATTCAATAGATTTAGCTACTCATGCGTAAATAATAGAGAGTGAACAGATATAGAGAAGTAAATTCCATTTCTATAAATGAGTTTGAATACAAAATAACAATGGAAGATAAAGGTAGAGAGCTTGGTAGCAATCCCTTGATCCCCAAGGCTTTTGCACGACGAGATGGCTTTAATTCCCTGACTGATGCGCCAAATATTTGTCACCAAAAAGCTGAATCTAGTTGTTATCGTTAGCAGTTGTCAACTTAATTCGGATTCGACCGTCATTAGCTTTCTAACCCATCGTGATTAATTATACTTTTCACCCAGATGCGCCCAGCAAGTTGCGCCGGATCCATGCGACAATCCTACTTGAGTAGATGTTTGCGATCATAAATCACCGCAAGGCCTTGCAGTAATGCTGCGCTCGTCCGCTGATTTCTTATGATCGCTCTTTTCGCCTTGTGTCAACGCATATTCTGCATACAAAATACAAAAATCAATTGTTTCTATGCGATGACTGCATGCGACCGCAATGTTATGAATTTAATGCTTTTTGGACGCAATTTAACATATTTTATCAACGCAAGCCTGCATTGTTTAAGAATTTAGTACTATGATAACGTGCATTTCTGCCCGTTATCACACCCCCAAATTTAAACAATGCTTGCCCTCAAGCATAAAATAAAGATTTCCTTTAGCAAGTCGACCGCAATGTTCTTTTCCTTGATTTCTCAAGGATACTTCATTCAGCTCCTATACACCACAATTTCCTTAAGTCTTATTCAAGTCTCTTCCTAAAATATTTCTAAGACCTAGGGATCGCAAACTTAACCTTCAAAAGGACTTTACTCAATTCCGGGACATCTCATGATTTATTTCAAAAAGAAAACTTTTCCACTGGTTGTCAAATAATTTTAATCCTTGCATATTTCTTGACATTATTATTATTATTTTTTTAATTTTTTTTTCTGACCTTGTGCTAATCCAAGTGCCTTGCCTTCATTTTGGTTTGCCCCCATGTGTTTCATGCAAACATCCAACTATGAGTAATGTGCTCTTTCTCAGACTAAACACATACATACTTGGCAGTGGAGTTGTGGTCATTATATTTATGCGTTGATCCTGGCAACTTACTTTCGTTTTGGCTTTCCCCCACATATGTTATGCGGACATCCAACTAGGGGTAAGTGCCCTTCACAACTTAACTCTTATCAACATGGGTTTCCCTATTGTGCTGATAGTGGAGTGCTTATTTTAATTTTTTTTTTTCAAAATAGAAAGGTCGAAAATAAATACCTCATCCCCAAATTTAAAATGCGGCAATGTCCTCATTGCCAAAAGATTGAAAGAAGTCATGCGATGTTCTTAGAAAGCTTCGTAAAGAGAGTTTGAAAGAAAGCTAGCAAACCTCTAACTTCTAGAAATATTTTATGAGGTGACTATCTTAAGATTAAGTTGACTCTAGTATATACAAACGAAATAGAAGCATGTGTTTCATCATTGAAATCATAATTGGTAAAGAGACAACATGCGGTAACTTACTAAATTTATCCATGTTAAATGATTACTGTAATCAAAGAGGATGCGGTGATAAAACTTTTAAAACTAAAATGCGATGCGATAGTGCAAAATTTGAAATAAAGTTAAGGAAGAATACAACCCCCAAATTTGCACTGTCGCCTGCATTGTGTATTGATGCATCCTTCTTTGTGGCAATCTATCTTCTTTGGATTGCGGTGACGGAAGAAGATAAGTTGCTCCTTCGTGTAACACCTCCTGTTGATTTATTTATTTAGGAACGGATTGTTTTATTTATTTATTAAGGACGGATGGGGCTGTACATGAATTCATGCGTTAGACATGGCTTATGCGTTTGCACCATGCGTCTGAGGTCATGCATCGGAATGAAGATGCGTTAAACTAATATGCAATGACCATGCGTTCCTATCACAAGTTTTCTTACACTCGCGCCAAGTATAACACAAACGCAAGTTTCTCGGGTAATCCAAGGTCGTACACAGGGACTCTTCACTCAATAATTCTTGTGAAGCAATGTATTTGAGGCGATGAAAAGAAAAATAAAAAGAAGTTAAATGGGTGTACACACTATTTGTAAAACCCAAACTCTAATTACTTCAAGTAAGAGTAAGTAATGTGAAGTCTTCTAATGAGCTAAATGAAGCCATGCCTTAGGAAAGGTAGAAGAAGGAAGCAAGAAGAAATAGGCTCTTGGGTAGCTAAGTGTAAAAGTAGGATAAAACTCGGCTAGGCTAAGGAAGGTCATGCTTAATGATGGAATGCATAATAAGCATATGAATGAGACCATGCCATCTTATAAGGTGTAGTGCTGAAGTAATATTGTGAGTGAAGTTAGAAAAAGGAGTTTTGCTAAATCCCAACCTTCATCAGCAATAGTGGGTCAGGTAGCACAAGGAGGGTTCATGCTGGATTTTGGGCGGTAATATAAGCAAGAAGGTCGAATTCATTGGCTTGGTTTGGACAAACTACTTAGGCTATTTGTGTAATTATAGTGGTATTCGAAAGCTGTGTGTGTGTTTTCTGTGGCTGGGCTGTTGGAAGGAAAACTCATTGAAATAAGGCCGAAGGGGCAAAATAAAGATGAAGGGTTCGTTTCTCGGGTGAATCTAGGCCATCAGTGAAGAATTGAATCTTCAGGATGAATTACAAAGCGTTTTGAGCTTAAAAATTTGAGGTAATATTGTTTAACTCAGTTATGAACAACTTTGTAGAATGGAACTTTTTAAGATGAGGCCTGGAAATCGAGTTATATAATTTTGAATTTTGAACTGGAAATTGTTGAACAAGCAGCAACTACTTGAATTGGGGCCATGATGAAGTTTTGAATTCCCAGATTAAACGACGAGGAATTTTGAGCTTAAATTTTAAGGTAATGTTGCTAACTCATATCTAACATGTTTTTAAGAGGAAGTTTCTTCAAAAGAGGTCTGGATTTTGAGTGATGAATTTTTAAAAGTTGTAATAGAGAATTTGTGCAAAGCAGACAGCTGCTTGGGAGGAACAAGCAAACATCTCACTGTGGGAGATTATAGGAGATTTTGTGATGAGGATCTCGCTCTAGAAGGAAATTTCGCTAGAAATTAGGTTGAAGTATCACTAGTATAGTTGGTAAGGTGAGTATCGCTGGTATCGCTGATCTCGTTCTAGAGGATCTCGCTGGTATCGCTCTAGAGGATCTCGCTGATATCACTTCTAGAGGATCTCGCTGATCTCGCTGGTATCGCTCTAAAGGATCTCGCCAGTATCTCTCTAGAGGATCTCGCTGATGTCGCTTTAGAAGATCTCGCTGACCTCGCTCATGGGGATCTCGCCAGTAAAGCTGTCTTTGTTGAGAAAGTTCCTTTAATAAATGAATTAATTGAGGTATTTTACTAAGAATTCTAAGTAGTTTAACTGAGATTTTATGTCCTTTCAGGCCAAGAGGAGCTAGGAGAGGCGTTAATTCGTTAAGAGGCCAATGAGCTGTGAGTGACTATATGAGACTTACTGTTTTAATGATTTAGAAACTATGATTTCTTTGAAAATATTTCTTCATGCTAAGTGTTAAATGATGTGCCAAGCAACATAGTTTGTGAATCTGTTTTCTCATGCTAAGTAAAGCATGTTTTCCATGGAATTGACATGGATTTAGATATCTTATTCTTGTCCAAATTATATCAGTATGTTTAAGTAACTCCATTTTTATGATGAACCAGTATGATGGATGAATTTAGTATGATGATTTGAGCACTAAGCCTTAGTGTTCAACTAAAGTCTATGACTAGTTATATGACAAGTACTGAAGAACAATGAAGAAGGTATCCTTTCAACTAAATGTTTATGATTAGTTATATGATGGATACTAAAGGACAATGAGAAGGTATCCTAAGGATACTGAAGGACAATGAGAAGGTGTCCTAAGGGTACTGAAGGACAATGAGAAGGTATCCTAGTCAAGTACCTAAGGTATGACGGTACTCAGTTATAATCACGTGCACGTAGGTAATACGACGTTGAGAGATTGAGCAAAAGGGTTCTCCCCAACTAGGGTTGGCATTGAGAGGTAGATCTGATAGTTCACTCTCAACTAAGGATAAAGGTAGTCATATCTTCTTCTAGGCTAGAAGGATAGTTTGGAATTACTAATACTTATGAATGTTTGGAATTACTAATACTTATGAATGTTTATCCACGCATGATGTTACTAATGTATGAGTTTTCCAAGTATGTTTTCCATATCTAACGCATGCTAATAGTTTTACAAGCTAGTTCAACATGATTTAAGCCAACTTATTTTGCAAAGTATGAAGCATGCGTTAGGGTTAAAGCTAAGGTCGTATGAAATTTGATGTACTATGCTTTAAATACCTAAGATTGTCTAAGTACATGCGTTAGTATTCCTAGATATACTGAAAGGGATACTGAAGGTAGAGAAGGTATCCTAAAGAGTTTCCTATGCTATATTTGAGAACTATTCTTTAAATGTTTTTCGAGAACTTGATAGCTTGAGTGAGCCGGATACCAAAGGTAAGGAAGGAATCTGAGTAAATATACCTAAGGTGTTGACAGTACATAGAAAAACTCCATGAGCACGTAGACAGGTCTGAATGAGAGGCCGACGTATGGGTCTCTTAGCCGATAACAGACGTTGGGAGCTAGAGCGATGCATGCTCGTTTTCAATTGAGGAATAATGATGTTAATGGTGGTTTTAAAGGTTTTATGTACACATTTGCTTGGTATACTCTAGTTTCAGTATTATGTTCTCAAGCTTTTGGGTTTTAAGCATGAGATTTATATTTTTATTAAGTTACTCACTGAGCTCATGTTTTTGAATGTTTTTCTTTTTCAGGTATCGGTTAGTTCCCAAAGGACTATTCTGACTATTTTGCTGCTACTCTGCCACTCAAAGAAACAGGTTGAAGGAAGCGTAATTGAAGACCTGTATTAGTTAGTACACATGTGTCTGTCTAGTGACTAGTACTCTTGATGGGGCTCATTAAGTTGTAATATCAATATATAAACAATGCTGCGAAACCCTGTGATGTAAATGTGTTAAGTTCTGAGTTAATATATATGTATTCAGGGTTTGAGTATTATTTAACAGGTAAGATAGGTAGTAAGTGCTAGTAAAAGGGTTGGTAGCTGCTACAGTCACCATTTCGTCCAGGTTAGGAGGGTAATCTGGTGCGGGGTGTAACACTATTTCTACTTCTAACTAAACAGATTGAGCAATAGAAGATTTGCGATGAGAATAAGTAGAGACACGACAACCATTAACGCATAGTAATGTTTATTATCTTAAATCGCCCGAGTAATCCCAGCTCATTACACTAACGCGTCGCACACCTCTCGATGATCAACCGTATGACTATATCTCTATAGTGCATGGTTGCATTGGGCATAAGATTGTGCCTATCACTAAGAACAATGCAAACTTTGTTTTAGTGCATTCCATCTCTTACCTTCTCAGGCAGTTAGACGCGACTATTTAACTTATAGACAAGCAATGCAACATCCCATAGATAGGCATTGCTACAGCTTTTCACCAAGCAAAGAGGATCAACTCATTATACTCGCACAACGCACACCTTTCAGTGGGTTGCTTCATGTGTCCTATCTCTAGGCTACACGATTAAGCATGCGATTGTCTTTGATAAATAAACGCTGAAGATAAACTATGATAGAGATGAAGATGATGAAGAAGACGACAATGAAGGAGTTAAGATTTGCATTGATCACAAAATATCTTAATAACTTAAGCTAAAATGTAAAGGTCTCTGCGTCAAGGCTTCCGATGGTGCCATGGTTGAGTGGTGGAGATGTCCCTCTTCAGCTCTATCTCCGACGAATGCTCCGATCGCCACTTGGTCTGGGTTGTGGAGATGAAGAATTCTCACTGAAAATCTCTTTTAAGCTCACATCTGTGATCATAAACTTCTGCATTGAGGCAGAAATTCGGATGTCTTAAAATGAAGGTCCCAAGGGCTATTTATAGAGTATGGATGCCGATAGCTATAATGATGACAGTGTGGCTCACTATTGCTTTTGTCGCGGTATGGTCATTGTCACATCGCCTTATCTTGTTGATACTCCCAAGGTATGCGTCCGAACTTAATTTAGCTGAAGTTATCAATGTGTTCTACCCATCTTACGATCTTCTATTATGGCTATCACTCCATGGCCACAATCTTCATTTGGTCACCGCAATTCCCATGCGTTGGACGCATGTGATTACCGCAACTTCCATGCATTGGACGCATGTGATTACCGTCTACAATTGCTTAGCTCATGCGTTTGTCTTTGCGATCGCCTGGCTTCAGCGCATGCGTTTGTCTGTGATAGCTTATTTCAAACGCATGCATTTGATTCTTGCGATAGCTACAAAATAGACACTTTGGCATGGAGTAACGCATAATATTGGGGTCGGTGAGGATTTAGGTGCTAATTGACGCAAAACTCAATTTTTCGCAAATTCTAAGTATTATCACCGCATTTTCTACTTATTAGCCCTCATGATTCTAAATAAAAAGCTTATAATAACTGGCATTTCTGCCAGTTATCACCCCCATAAACTTAGAATCATGCTTGTCCTCAAGCATGCGTTATACTCAAGAAATTCTTAACTCACCTTCTGGTGTCTCTTTGCGATGACCATTTTCTCAGAATATAATTTACTCGTGCCTCTAACTATGGACGTAGTGCTCTCCTCTACTTCGGCTGCTTCTCTAAAGAGATCTTTTCTATGTTAAATTCGGTAAGCCTTTGCTAAAATTTTTTTTATTCATTCTCCGCAACTTTACGTTTAGCTCATGAAAATGCGTTCATTCAAAACAATTCAAGCTCATGCGTTTACTTATTCTAACGCGGCGTTGAACTTGGTTACGCTCTTCGTTTTGGCTTACCCCCACGTGTGTCATACGGGCATCCAACTTTGTTTTCGTTCCATATTCAACTCAACTCATGTCTTGCTTAAGTTGGCTTGCACCAGACAGAGGAATTGCGCTTATGCGTTGATCTTGGCGACTTACCTTCGTTTTGGCTATCCCCCATGGGTGTCATGCAGACATCCAACTACGAGTAAGTGCCTTTCACAACTCAACTCTTGTCACCATGGGTTTCCCCATTGCGTTGGCAATGGAGTTGTTATTTTCATTTTTTTTAAAGGAAATGATCGCAATGTGATGAACGCAATTCTCCAAGATTGCTACCACCCCCGAAACTAGAGGGTGACAACATTCTCACTGCAAGCTAAAAACAAACTCAATAGGAATGTGATAACAAATGCTTGAGCAAAGGTTTGCACATAATAAAACTATAGACTTTCACAATTTGAAGAAGCTATTAAAAGTAAGGGGTGCCTTGCGATACTAATTAGACGACGTGGTGAATTATTTGTACCATTATGGATGCATCACAAAGAACCGCAATCAGACAGAGAATTTCAAAAGGACAAGGCATAAAAGATAACAAGAAAATAACCTTAAGTAGAAGAACGCATGCGACAATGTGTTGGAGTTCATGTGATTGAAGCCATGCATTGAAAGATGTAGAGCATTCTTTCATTGTAACTGCGCACCGAGGAGAGTTATTATCACACCTACAAGGAGCAAACGCACCACAACCAAGGAAGCAGCCACATATCCAAAATAACAATAAACAAAAATAGTAAACTAAACTAAGAAAGAAATGTAAAAGATAGAGTAGAAGACGTCCCTGGAGAAATTGGAGTGTTGTCACCGCAAGGAGTCTCCCATGCAGGGATGGTTCTCAACTGCTTGGGTCAAGGGGGCTTGCCCTGACCATTGGAGCTTCCAGCAATTGTTGAACGCATGATGGTTATCGTGCATCTAAGACTGCTTCCAGCTCATGCGGCAGATAGCCTTTCTATCTCGGGGTCAATATTTGACTTTTGGCGCATCGTCTATACTTCAAATATTGTTTTCAGTTTGGTCACACAATCTACAATATGCCTAAGATTGAAAGGGTGCCTGCGAAAACACAAAAACTTCACAAAACATTAGCTGCCAAGTCCCCGGCAACGATGCCAAAAACTTGTTGATTTTTTTTAGGAATGAATTGTTTTATTTATTTATTAAGGACGGATGGGGCTGTACATGAATTCATGCATTAGACATGGATTATGCATTTGCACCATGCGTCTGAGGTCATGCATCGGAATGAAGATGCGTTAAACTAATATGCAGTGTCCATGCGTTCCTATCACAAGTTTTCTTACGCTCGTGCCAAGTATAATGCAAATGCAAGTTTCTCGGGTAATCTAAGGTCGAACACAGGGACTTGTCACTCAATAATTCTTGTGAAGCAATGCATTTGAGGCGATGAAAAGAAAAATAAAAAGAAGTTAAATGGATGTACACACTATTCCTACTCCTAACTAAACAGATTGAGCAATAGAAGATTTGTGATGAGAATAAGTANAATGTGATAACAAATGCTTGAGCAAAGGTTTGCACATAATAAAACTATAGACTTTCACAATTTGAAGAAGCTATTAAAAGTAAGGGGTGCCTTGCGATACTAATTAGACGACGCGGTGAATTATTTGTACCATTATGGATGCATCGCAAAGAACCACAGTCAGACAGAGAATTTCAAAAGGATAAGGCATAAAAGACAAGAAGAAAATAACCTTAATTAGAAGAATGCATTCGACAATGCGTTGGAGTTCATGCGATTGAAGCCTTGCATTGAAAGATGTAGAGCAATCTTTCGTTGTAACTGCGCACCGAGGAGAGTTATTATCGCACGTACAAGGAGCAAACGCACCACAACCAAGGAAGCAGTCGCATATCCAAAATAACAATAAATAAAAATAGTAAACTAAACTAAGAAAGCAATGTAAAAGATAGAGTAGAAAACGTCCCTTGAGAAATTGGAGTGTTGTCACCGCAAGGAGTCTCCCATGTAGGAGATGGTTCTCAACTGCTTGGGTCAAGGGGGCTTGCCCTGACCATTGGAGCTTCCAGCAATTGTTGGACACATGATGGTTGTCGTGCATCTAAGACTTCTTCTAGCTCATGCGACAGATAGCCTTTCTATCTTGGGGTCAATATTTGACTTTCGGCGCATCGCCTATACTTCAAATATTGTTTGCAGCTTGGTCACACAATCTACAATACGCCTAAGATTGAAAGGGTGCATGCGAAAACACAAAAACTTCACAAAACATTAGCTGCCAAGTCCCCGACAACAACGCCAAAAACTTGTTGATTTTTTTTAGGAATGGATTGTTTTATTTATTTATTAAGGACGGATGGGGCTGTACATGAATTCATGCATTAGACATGGATTATGCATTTGTACCATGTGTCTGAGGTCATGCGTCGGAATGAAGATGCGTTAAACTAATATGCAATGACCATGCGTTCCTATCACAAGTTTTCTTACGCTCGCGCCAAGTATAATGCAAATGCAAGTTTCTCGGGTAATCTGAGGTCGAACACAGGGACTTGTCACTCAATAATTCTTGTGAAGCAATGCATTTGAGGCGATGAAAAGAAAAATAAAAAGAAGTTAAATGGATGTACACACTATTCCTACTCCTAACTAAACAGATTGAGCAATAGAAGATTTGCAATGAGAATAAGTAGAGACACAACAACCATTAACGCATAGTAATGTTTATTATCTTAAATCGCCCGAGTAATCCCAGCTCATTGCACTAACGCGTCGCACACCTCTCGGTGATCAGTCGCATGACTATATCTCTATAGTGCATGGTTGCATCGAGCATAAGATTGTGCCTATCACTAGGAACAATGCGAACTTTGTTTTAGTGCGTTCCATCTCTTACCTTCTCAGGCAGTTAGACGCGGCTATTTAACTTATAGACAAGCAATGCAACATCCCATAGATAGGTGTTGCTACAGCCTTTCACCAAGCAAAGAGGATCAACTCACTATACTCGCACAACGCACACCTCTCAGTGGGTTGCTTCATGTGTCCTATCTCTAGGCTACACGATTAAGTATGCGATTGTCTTTGATAAATAAACGCTGAAGATAAACTATGATAGAGATGAAGATGATGAAGAAGATGACAATGAAGGAGTTAAGATTTGCATTGATCACAAAATATCTTAATAACTTAAGCTAAAATGTAATACAACACAGAGATTAGAAGAGAAAGGAATAACTCTGCATCAAAGCTGCCGATAGTGCCATGGTTGAGTGGTGGAGATGTCTCTCTCGAGCTCTATCTCCGGTGAATGCTCTGATGGTCACTCGGTCTGGGTTGTGGAGATGAAGAATTCTCACTGAAAATCTCTTTCAAGCTCTCATCTTTGATCACAAACTTTTACCTTGAGGCAGAAATTTGGATGTCTTAAAATGAAGGTCCGAAGAGCTATTTTAGAGTTTGGACGCCGACAACTATAATGATGACGGTATGGCTCACTGCTGCTTTTGTCGCGGTATGGACATTGTCACATCGCTTTATCTTGTTGATACTCCCAAGGTATGCGTCCGAGCTTAATTTAGCTAAAGTTATCAACACGTTCTACCCATCGTACGATCTTCTATTATGGCTATCACTCCGTGGCCGCAATCTCTATTTGGTCACCACAATTCCCATGCGTTGGATGCATGTGATTACCGTCTATGATTGCTTAGCTGATGTGTTTGTCTTTGCGATCGCCTGGCTTCAGCGCATGTGTTTGTCTGCGATAGCTTATTTCAAACGCATGTGTTTGATTCTTGCGATAGCTACAAAAATAGACACTTTGGCATGGGATAACGCATAATATTGGGGTCAGTGAGGATTTAGGTACTAATTGACGCAAAACTCAATTTTTCGCAAATTCTAAGTATTATCACCGCATTTTAGCGCTCATGATTCTAAATAAAAGGCTTATAATAACTGACATTTCTGCCAATTATCACCCCCCAAACTTAGAATCATGCTTGTCCTCAAGCATGCGTTATACTCAAGAAATTCTTAACTCACCTACTGGCGTCTCTTTGCGATGACCATTTTCTCAGAATATAATTTACTCGTGCCTCTAACTATGGACGCATTGCTCTCCCCTACTTCGGCTGCTTCTCCAAAGAGATCTTTTCTAAGTTAAATTCGGCAAGCCTTTGCTCAAAAATTTTTTATTCATTCTCCGCAACTTTGCGTTCAGCTCATGAGAATGCGTTCGTTCAAAACAATTCAAGCTCATGCATTTACTTATTCTAACACGGCGTTGAACCTAGTTACGCTCTTCGTTTTGGCTTACCCCCACATGTGTCATGCGGGCATCCAACTTCGGTTTNATCACTAGGAACAATGCGAACTTTGTTTTAGTGCGTTCCATCTCTTACCTTCTCAGGCAGTTAGACGCGGCTATTTAACTTATAGACAAGCAATGAAACATCCTATAGATAGGCGTTGCTACAGCCTTTCACCAAGAAAAGAGAATTAACTCACTATACTCGCACAATGCACACCTCTCGGTGGGTTTCTTCATGCGTCCTATCTCTAGGCTACACGATTAAGCATGCGATTGTCTTTGATAAATAAACGCTGAAGATAAACTATGATAGAGATGAAGATGATGAAGAAGACGACAATGAAGGAGTTAAGATTTGCATTGATCACAAAATATCTTAATAACTTAAGCTAAAATGTAATACAACACAGAGATTAGAAGACAAAGGAAGGACTCTGCATCAAAGCTGCCGATAGTGCCATGGTTGAGTGGTGAAGATGTCTCTCTCGAGCTCTATCTCCAGCAAATGCTCCGATCGTCACTCGGTGTGGGTTGTGGAGATGAAGAATTCTTACTGAAAATCTCTTTCAAGCTCTCATCTGTGATCACAAACTTCTGCCTTGAGGTAGAAATTCAGATGTCTTAAAATGAAGGTCCGAAGGGCTGTTTATAGAATTTGGACGCCGATAGCTATAATGATGACGGTATGGTTCACTGCTGCTTTTGTCGCGGTATGGGCATTATCACATCGCCTTATCTTGTTGATACTCCTAAGGTATGCGTCGAGCTTAATTTAGCTGAAGTTATCAACGCGTTCTACCCATCTTGCGATGTTTTATTATGGCTATCACTTCTTGGTCGCAATCTCCATTTGGTCACCGCAATTCCCATGCTTGGACGCATGCGATTACCGTAACTTCCATGCGTTGGACGCATGTGATTATCGTTTGCGATTGCTTAGCTCATGCATTTGTCTTTGCGATCGCCTGGCTTAGCTCATGCATTTGTCAAATAATTTTAAACAAAACAACATTCTTTTACCACAATCTCCCTTTTTTTTCTTTAGAGTAAGAATAGATAAAAATCTGAGAGAGATATAGTGGAATGAAAATTTAGAGTAGTAGTAAAGAATTGAAGATTCCATGATTCCCAAAACTTGCGTCCCTGATGAATTTCAATTGTCTAATAACGTAGGGACCACCTACTTCTTTCTTTATTCAAAGTTTCTTAGCTCCATGGAGTCGACTTGGTAATGCCAGCCTTCTCTGTGATACGCCTTTACTCGCTACCCCTTAACTTTAAACGTCGACTCTTGTCTTTAGTAATCGGCTCCACCGCACCATGTTGGAATATTTCTTTAATGATGAAGGGTCCAGACCAATGCGATTTTAACTCTTCAGGAAAGAGCCGTAGTCGTGAATTGAAGAGCAAGACCTTTTTTCCCACATGGAGATTTTTACCGCATATGTGTTTGTCGTGCTAGCGCTTTGTGCGCTCCTTGTAAATCTTTGCGTTTTCATATGCGTTAATCCTCCATTCTTCTAGCTCGACCAGTTGAAGTTTTCGTGCTTCTCCTACTTTCTCCAAGTCAAAGTTTTGCTTCTTCACCACCCACATTGATTTGTATTCGAGCTCCAGAGGCAAATGACATGCCTTACCAAATACCAACGCATACGGGGACATACCTAAGGGTGTTTTAAATGCAGTCTGGTATGCCCACAACGCATCATCAAGCTTTGTTGCCCAATCCTTCCGCTAAGGCCTTACTACCTTCTCAAGTATCAACTTGATCTCTTGATCGGACACCTCTGCTTGACCATTCGTCTGTGGATGGTATGCGGTGGCCACTTTGTGGAGAATGTTATATTTGTGCAGCAGCTCCTTGACAGTATGATTGGCAAAGTGAGACCCCTCATCACTTATTATGGCACATAGAGTGCCAAAATGAGTGAATTTTTTTTTTCAGGAATTGAGAGACTACCGCCGCATCGCTTGCGGCGCATGCCACTGTTATACCCACTTGGATACATAGTCGACGGCTAATATGCGTTGTTGAGCAGCATTTGGTACGCATAGTTGCAGGATTTGGTTTGCCTCCCTTTTGTACAGATTCGGCTTATCCCAATAATAATATCTACATTCACGTTTGATGTTCCTCTTCTCATCATCAGTATAATCCTCTGGAAATTGCTCGCAAACCAGATAGTTGACTATGTCAGCATACCAAGGCAATTCTTCAATATGGAACAACTGCTCATCTGGGAATACCGCACTCACCTTCAACTCATTGCAGTTAACCTCAGGGTTTTCCAATCTAGACAAATGATCCACAACTTGGTTCTCAGTCCCCTTTCAATCAATTATTTCTATGTCAAATTCTTGAAGGAGGAGAACCCATTTGATCAACCTCGGCTTTGCGTCCTTCTTTGTCATTAAGTACCTTATCGCCAAATGATCAGTATGGATGAGTACCTTTGTTCCCAGCAGATATGCTCGAAATTTTTCCAATGCAAAAATTACCGCAAGTAGCTCTTTCTCTGTGGTGGTGTAATTGGTCTGAGCAGGATTTAATGTCTTACTTGCATATATGATGGGATGTAAGATTGTTTTTTTCTTTACTACCAAAGCTGCTCCCATCGCATACCCGCTTGCATCACACATTATTTCAAAAGGAAGTGTCTAAGCAAGTGCAATTAACATGGGTGCGGTAACCAGTTCATTCTTCAAAATTCTGCGTTGAGGCAATTGTCGTTGAAATCAAATTTTCTATCAACCTCCAACAATGCACTCAGTGGTCATACTATTTTCGAAAAGTCTTTGACGAAGCGTCTGTAGAATCCAACATGCCCCAAGAAACTTCGTACAACCTTCACGCTCGTTGGAGGTGGAAGTTTTTCAATTGCTTCGATTTTTGCTTTATCCACCTCCAACCCGTCCCGCGAAACCTTATGCCCCAACACAATGCCTCCTTTACCATAAAATGGCATTTTTCCCAGTTAAGCACGAGATTCGTCTCTTTGCATCTTTTTAGTATCTTCTCCAGGTTGGTTAGACAGGCTTCATAGGTGTGCCCATAGACAAAGAAGTTGTCCATGAAGATTTCAACAAAGTCCTCAAGATAGTCTGAAAAGATGGCCATCATGCACATTTGGAACGTGCTTGGCGCATTGCAGAGGCCGAACAACATGCGGCGAAAAGTAAAAGTCCCATATGGGCAGGTGAATGTGGTCTTGTCTTGGTCTTCTAGAGCAATCATAATCTGGTTATACCCAGCATAACCATCCAGAAAGCAGTAAAAAACATTTCCGACTAGACGATCGAGCATCTGGTCAATGAACGATAGAGGGAAATGATCTTTCTTTGTGGCTGCATTTAGCTTGTGGTAGTCCATGTAAATGAACCACCCAGTGATGGTTCTTTGCGGTATTAGTTCATTGTTTTTGTTCGGGACTACAGTCATGCCACCCTTTTTAGGCACACACTCGCGGGGCTAACCCACGTGCTATCTGCTATAGGATAAATAATGCCCGCATCTAACCATTTAATGATCTCCTTTTTAACGACGTCTTTCATCGTAGTGTTTGGTTTGCATTGATGTTCGATCGTTTCCTTATGGTCCTCTTCAAGACGAATTCGGTGCATACAGTACGCTGGGCTAATTCCTCGAATGTCGGCGAGCGTCCAGCCAATTGCTCGCACATGTTTCCTCAAAATGCTCATCAACGCATTCTCCTGGTCTTCATTTAGTTTGGAGGAAATAATTAGTGGTAGCTTCTCATTTTGCCTTGAAAAATGCGTACTTGAGGTGGTTCATCAGGGTCTTTAATTCCATTGTTGGTTGTTCTATTAGGGACAGTTGCATTGTTTTTCTTTCTTCTTTTTCTATTGGCTCTACTTCTTGGTTTGCGATCATCTCTACTTCCTTGCTTGTTTTTGTTATGATCGCATTACAGGAAGCAATGGATGCGCTCACATCCTCTTCTTCATTTTCTTCGTTAAGCTTTTCTTCTTCAATCAAATTCTGGTCGTCGTCTGAGTCAGGCAGGTCTTCTTCGTTAGGAAACTTCATGGCACGGATGATATTGAACTTGAGCTTCTGTCCATTTATGCTCAAAGTGATCTCCCACTTATGCACATCAATCTAGACACGACTTGTTGATTAAAATGGTCACCCCAAGATGATGGACACATCTTTGTCGGCCTCGTAATCCAAGATGATGAAGTCGGCTGGTAGAATAAATTTGTCAATGATAATCAGAACGTCCTTCACCTTCCCCTCTGGGTGCACCAGAGATCTATCTGCAAGTTGAAGAGTCACGGTCGTGGGCGCAAGTTGCCCCACATTCAGCTGTTTAAAGATCGATAGAGGCATCGAATTGATGCTGGCTCCAAGGTCACATAAGGCTTGCCTGATGTACAGTCCTCCTATGGAGCAAGGTATAGTAAAGCTCATAGGATCGCTCATCTTTGGTGGAATTATTGATTTCAAACTCTATGTTAAAGCCACCGTGGCAAACTTACCAGCTCCCCTCTTCTTGGTTACCATTTCCTTCAGAAACTTTGCGTATGAAGGCATCTTCTCAATCGCTTCACTGAATGGAATATTAATGTGTAATTTTTTTTAACATAGACAGGAAGTGTTGGTACTATACCTCTTCTTTCTTTTTCTTTCTCAGTCTCTGCGGGAAAGGTGGTAATTGCACTTTCATGGTCCCCTTCTCTGTTGGCTTTGAGGTGGACGCAACTTCTGGCTTTATTGCTTTTTCTTCTTCTTCTTCTTCTTGTGTCACTGTAATTTCAGGTTCCGCCGCAATGGGAGCATCCGACTAGACTTCTTTCTTTCTCCTTCCACATTTTTTCCACTTCGCAATGTCACGACTTGACATTGCTCTTTACCTGATCCCCCCGGGTTGCGTGGGAGTTCTGTTGAACTGGACAGAGCCCCTTGCGGTCTTTTCTTTAGCTCACTTGCAATCTGGCCCATTTGTAATTCTAGATTGCGGATGGACGTAGCCCGACTTTGAAGCACAATTTCGTTTTTCTCTATATACTGCTTCAACAGGCTTTCTAAGGAGGATGATTGCAGTGGTTGCGAGTTACTTGCCTGATTGCTTGTTTGATCGTTGTTGCATGGGAAGAATCCAGATGGCCCTTCTTTTTGCGCCACAGATTGGAAATTCTGCTGCTGATTCTTCCATGCAAAATTAGGGTGGTTTCTCCACTCGGGGTTGTAGGTATTCGAAAATGGATTATTTTTCATAAAGAAAATAGACTGTGGGTTCTGTGGGCATTCTTCCATTGCGTGCCCATCATCGCAAGTCGCACACCTTGCGGTGTTTTGACTAATTGCATTAACTTACCCATTTTGCGGTGTTGGGCTGCAGATCACAATTTCCTGAATTAAGTTCATCATTGCGGTCATCTGATTCTGTAGTGAAGCAATAGCCATTACTTGTGTCGTTATCCTTGATTCTCAGTCTTTGATCACTCTCTCTCCAATCCTCGTGGTTTTTAGAGATGCGATCCAAGATGTTCTTAGCCTTGTCATATGTTTTTTCAAGCAGACCACCAGCGGCTGCCGCATTGGTAGTGGTCTGCAAAGCGGGATTTAAACCATGATAAAAGATTTCCATCTGAAGGCAGTCTGAAAATCCATTGTGTGGACAGTCCCGGACCAACCTCTTAAACCTCGCCCAGGCAATGCTGAGCGATTCATCCATGTCTTGTTCAAAATTTTTTATGAGTTTCCTTCGTCTAGCATTCTTAGTAGGCGAAAAATATTTCTTCATAAATTTCTCTACGACCTGTTCCCATGAAGTGATCTCTCCCGGCTCGAGGGAATACGCCCATTTTCTTGCTTGATCACAGAGAGAAAATGGAAACAAAGTTAGTCGAACTTCTTCGGCAGTTATGTTCGGGAACACAAAAGTATTGCAGATTTCTATAAAGCTACGGAGGTGGGCGTGCGGGTCCTCGCCACGTCGTCACTACAAGAAATTTGGCCTTTTATGTTGGTTGGAAAAAATAAACACGGATGTATAATGTCGGTTGCAAAAAGAAAAAAAAGCGGATCTTTAATGTCGGTTTTAAATCGACATTGTAGCTAAACCCTATCAAATCTTTCCTTTTATTAAAAACCCTATTTTTTCATTTATCAAATTTTCTTCTCTTTCATTTTCTCACAAATTTTCTCTCCCTTAGAACCCTCTCGCCATCATCTCCATTAGTCCATCACCATCGTTCATCAGATCTTCCATTCTTTCCACTGTCTTCCGTTCCTTCATCAGATCTGTGTGCGTTCCAATTTTTTCATTTATCAAACTCTCTTTTCTCTCTTTTTCTCACAAATTTCCTCTCTCTCAAAACCCTTTCGCCACCATCTCCATCAGTCCATCGACATCATTCATCAGATCTAAATCCACCATCTTTCTATGCGTTCCAACTTCGTCCGTCTGATTGTTAGCTTCACCTGGTCTACCATCTATTCGTCCGTTAGGTCTGCGCCAATTCGTCCACTGCCGTGAGTCGTGCGTCAGGTCGTTGATTCCTTTATCAAATCGTCGATTCATTCGTCGGATTTGCCAACCTTTCATTCTTCAACCCAATCTCAGCTCAGATATGTTCCAATGTTCGAGCTCCCCCAATTTGTTCAAGATCTTCAAGGTCTGATTTGTTTCAATTTTGTACTAGTGATGAAAGCATGATTTTTTTTACATAAAGGGTGATTTATGTCTCTCTTTTCTTTCCTTTTCTTTTCTCTTATCTTCACTTCAGCTTTTTCTATGAGTTTGGGTTTTCCTCTTCTTCTTCAGCTTCAGCTTTGCTATTTTTAATCCTATGAATGTGTTTTTACTCTATAGATCTTTGCAGGTGGGTTATTCCATAAAAACTGAGATGTTTGGTTTTAGAATAAAATAAAGAAGCAAAAAAATCTTTGCATTGGAATATGGTTCCTCAATAAGTGCAGGTACTCATCTTAATATTAGAACTCGTTTTTATTGAACTATATACTCAAAATCAATTTGAGTAAAAATCTTGATCATATTCCATAGATTTTATTGGTAAAGTGCATTTATAATTTTGATTAATTGAATGCAAGATTGACTCTAATTTTTTTTTGTTATATTTAGTTACATTTGAGAAGATGTGCAGTGAGTTGAGGTCTGAAAAACTCAATATTGAGAAGATGTGTAGTGAGTTGAGGTCTGTTGTATTATGAAATAGTTTTCAAATAGTGTTTATGTTTTCTAGATTCCATAGTGATTGAGAATGTTACTTTAATCAAAACTTTATAAATGGGTTGTTTTTGTTTCTAAATCACGATATAAATTTCAAAGGTAGAACATAGATTCATTAGTGAGAAAAACAGCTAAGCTTGGTATTGATTTTGAAGCTTGGTAGCCCATATAAGCAACGTATGCAGAAGGGGAAGAACATGAAAAAAATAGAGAACTTAAAGGGAAAAAAAAAGAAAAGAAAAGAGGATAGACAGAGAGTGAGGATGAAAGAGAACCTACTAATGAGTCGAGAAGAGTGGATTTCCCAGAATTAGAAGGACCCATAATGGCCATGATTCTACCAGGCTCAGCATAGCCAATGAGACCATCAAGCAGGAGCCTTCTACTTTGTCCATTCCAGAGGTTTGGAACCATAACACTCAGATTTTCCCAAACCAAATATATAGAACCAACAATGGCAACCTTCCCATACTTACTTTTTCTTCCTTCTGAGCTCTCTGCAACCTCCACAGAGCTTCTCCCATTTGCCATCTTCTTTTCAATTTCCATGAATGTGATACACACTTAAATTATGTTATATTACCCATACCCACAGAGCTTCTCCCACAGCCTTCTAAGCCCCTTCTCCTGCCATGAATTTCCTCCAAACAGTTGTATTATGTAAATTCATTATGGCTACAAACTTAAGTGCTTAGATCTTCTGCAGTCAGCATTTGGTTTTCTTCACAATACTTGAAGTAATCAACTTAATTTTGGTGGATTCTTTCAACTAGGTTTGTTCACACCACAAAACAACATTGATTTTTATGCATGAGTCATGTGTTTAACCAAGTAACTACCTTTAGCTATAAGTGTATGCTTCCTATCCATTTTATTATACTATCTCTGATGAAATCTTTAAGACCAATTCTAATAGTACTATTTGAGATATATGTATTTTGTGAACTCTTAGGTTACTATTAATTACATGATAATATTGTACACATTTTATAGCGATCAATTGATGTTTTAAAGTTACATTGCAGATGCTTTGTTCTCGATTCACTAATGAGAAATTTTTCCAAATGAGATGCAAAGGTACTCTTAAAAACTATTCTGCTTAGTTATACCAAAATATTCATGAATAATTATTGAAGTCAATGTAGAAAAGCTTAGAAATTGGGACCAAAGAAAATGCTAATTCACAATGAGAATTCCTACTAAATGCTAGTTTATTTTTTCTAAGATATGGCTTTGTGATTTCACTTGCAAGTGATTTTTTTTATAGCTATTCTGTTTGTCAGGGATTATCCTCTGTAGGAATTTTTAGAAAACTAATTCACATTTAGACTAATCCTCTATAAAAAACTATTGTTTATGTTCATCCGGTTTAGTCTTGTTGTCATTTGTTTTTCAAGATTTGTGTTATTGGGGCTTGGGGGTTAATTAATGATGTCTGAGATCGTGGTTTAGTCTTATTTTCTTTCACGATTATGGACATCGTCACTGCAATATAATATCTCAGGAGAATTTGGTTGAATCGAATTGAATTGACTTTTGTGCTTGGTTGTATGGTATGAGTAATCATAAGAAGCAGAAGCTATTGTTTATGTTCATCTGTTTGCCAGTCATTGGATTGCTGTTGTTTTTCTCTTGTGAATTTGGTTAGTTGCCTTTGAATTTCGTTTTTATGGTTTTTCTGAGGGATTTTGCCACGGGATCCACTGTTGTAAGGTGGCGTTTATGAAGCTTCTTCGTCGATGCTAGAGGATTCTCATCCTCTCTCTGCTTTCTCTCTCTGTTCTTACTCCTTTGGTTCTCGTTTCTCATCGTCTCAAGACCATCACTTCTATTAGTTCATTTTGTGTTGTTTGTTTTTTCTTTTTCTTTTGTTTACTACTGAATGTAAGAGGACGAGGGTTTCTTTTGGTTTTGGAGTTAATGTATTCTTTTCTTGTGTTTGATTGATTTGGTCCATTCTTTTGATTCAGGGCGGAGAGAGTTCATAGATGATTTATCCAGCAGGGTATGGCTATTTATAGTTTTTTTTTTTTTTTTTTTTTTTAGTTTGTGAGGTGAGTGATTTGCTGAAATGAGAGAATTCGATTGTTGGAAATGTTTAGTGTTTTTTTGTTTTGGCGTAGGCTTAGTTGTTATTGTGAGATGTTCTCAATCGTATGTGATGTTTATCAGTGATGGAAGGGAATTTGATTAATATGAATGTTTTAAGAAGGCTCAAGGCAGTTCTTTTTGTTTTCCCTCTTGTAATGTTGTTCTTTGCAGAAGCGGAGAGATGTTGAAGCACTTAACTCAATTGAACAAGTACTCTTATATATCAGTTAAATCATCTGCTCCCTTGTTATCTCTCGTATGTTCTTGACTGTATGGTTAGTGAATTTGATCTTTACTGGCATTGTCATGAAGGAAGTGGACGAGAGCTTGAAAGAACCCAAACCTATTGTTTTTGAAGATATAAATTTTCATTCTAGAGAAGGAATTAACTTCATTGAATTTGGTATGTTTGTGCGTGTGTGTGTGTGTTTGTGTCTTATTTTTCCCCTGTTGTTCTCACTTCTCTTATTTATTTTGCTTTATTCGGAGAATTTTCCATTTGGACTTCAGGAAGTAAACCCAACAATGAATAGAAGGATAAACGGTTTGAGGATGGTGGGGAAAAGGTACTCTGTTATACAAATGCTTTTGATTCTCTTCAATATGGGCTATTAATGGAAATGTCTCCTTCCAAATGATATTTGAAATGTATATGTTTGGATTTTGGCTATAGTAGGAGTGTAATGCCTTCTTTGGTTTCGTATATCATTTATTTTATTTTATTCTTCAATGCAAAACAATTTCTTTAGACACCTGACATTCTTGATAATGATGAGCATGTGGATAATTGTTTGGGTTATTCAACTCTTCTTTATGATCTTATTTTAGAAGTTGCAAATGAATTTTACTTATTCTTAAATTAAATCTATTATTCTTGAACAAGCTACTCTTCTAACATATACCGCTTTTTAAAACAATGAATGTACTTTATGGATTATTGGAACCCTGTTTTGGTTTTCCTTTTGAAGGTATACTTATATAGGATTACAGGTACTAACATACAAATAGCGTAACTGTTGATGATTGGTTGAAATTCGTTGTAATGTTTCTTTATAGGAGTTTTGATGAAAGGTTTTACATTTTAGGAAACCTCTCTCATAATAAGTCGGAGGTGGTCTTCCTTTGAGTTCCAGCTTTCTCAGTATGCTCATACATTTGGTTGCTCCATGTGTTGATGGGTTGAAGTTCACTTTCTCATCTAGCCAACATTGTTTTTAATTAAAAGTTTTGTTTTGTATGAATAAACTGTCCATGATAAATTTGGTTGCTTGCAATATTGTTTTTTTTTCCTGTATTGATGCAGAATATTTATGATTTCTATCATAAAGATCTATTTAAGCTAATGCATCTGATGACATGTTTTTGTACTATTTAAATTTGTATCCCATTTATAGGATACAAACTTTGAAGGTGCTTTTTTGTAGTTATTCCATTTATAGGACCTTTTGTATCCCATTTTATCATATCAATGAATGGTTACCTATTCCTAAAAAAAATAATGTCTTATCACATCACATCAACAGAAATAATGAGCAAGTTTGAATTTATCGAGCATGGACACAAGTACATATTATTTTGTTTGATTTGAACTAATCAGTATGTACAATATTTAACTGCAATTCTTTGAACTGATTTTGGTTCTCAACATTGGAATTTCAGTATAAGTGGTTTCATCATTCATGACCTACTTGCTTTATTTTATTTTTTCTTTTTTAAAAAATTCTTTGGTTCCCATCTGAAAGCCTGTACTAATTTCAGCCATTGCAAGTCTTATGGTAACGTCTCAACTTATGATTATCTAGGTTACAACCTCACTGAACTCTACTCAGTGTTTTGTCCTACAATCCGACTCTTCTGTTTTCTCTTGGCATGGAAACCAACATACATTCGAGCAGCAACAGTTAGCTGGCAAAAGTTGCAGAGTTTCTAAGGGTAAGGTCTCAACATTTTATCCATTTATATCTATCTATATATATATATATATATTTTAATGGATACAATCTTCCGTTGCATGTGTAATGCTTACGCTCAAACCTTTATTGTTTGTGATCCTTTGAACAACAGTGGTCAGACAAAGATGCCTATAACCAGACACTGCTGAAGCTGGGGGGTCTATTCATGAAGAATTATGAAGGGATCCATACTTACCAAGTGGAGAGGGACAGTATACTGATATCGTTTGTAAAATCATAATATTTGTATTACTTGTAATTTGTGTTTTCAAGGCTTGAATTATTATATGCCTTTTAAATTATAATTTTATAGCAGAATTTACGGATTAAATGCAATAGATTTACAATCCATACATGAATAATATGTCATAGCCATAGCGTTCGATGATGCTATGTCATGTTATACTTTTTTACCGAAAAAATGGATTTGGAAAGGGAACATTAAAAACAGACTAATTGAGAAAACAGACAAATTTCGGGCTTCAATGTCGGTTAAGAATTAAAAAAAAAAAAACAGGCTTTAATGTCGGTTGCAACCAAAGGCTTTAATCACTAAAGACCTTTAATGTCGGTTGCAACCGACATTGAAGGTTCTATTATTGAAGTCCTTTAATGTCGGTTACCAACCAACATTAAAGCCCGAATTTCTTCTAGTGCGTCATTCGAATTGTCCTACAGTCTGGATCATCTGCAGCATCACCGGCTTCATTTCGAATCTGCTTCTATCAAGTGTAGGCCTCATGATTCCTGGAGAGAAATCATAGAGGTTTGGCGATGCATAGTCCCTAATGGGCCTATTGCGATCGTTTGCCAATAAGATTGGATTTGCCATGACGTTGTTTTCGTTTGGTGCTCCGTTTCCAAGCTGCTTCGCCATCTCTTCTTTATCTGACTGTTGTTGTTGGCGGTCTCTTAATCTCCATTTGAACGTATTCTCAATCTTCGAGTCGTAATTCGCCAGAGATTGAGAGTCTGCAAAGAAATCAGAAAAATTACTGTTAGCACACTATTTTGCCGAAGTCCCCGGCAACAGCGCCAAAAACTTGATGCGCTAATTTATGATGTGGAATTATGGATGAAATGCGATGATGGAATTGCGTTGAGCACCCAAGTTTTCTCAGTGGAATCCAAGTGTAAACCCCACTGAGTTTCTGGTAAGTCCAGGGTCGAACTCAGGGACTTTGGAAAGCAGGTTGCGGTGGTAATTTTGAGAAAACTTTGCGGTAACCGGGTAACTCAAATAGTTGTTTGGTTTTGTTGATTGCGGTAATGAAAAAATAAACAAATGCGGCGGATTTGAGAAAAGTGTGATTGTGTGAGAGATGCACTGAGTATGCAGATGAACGGGTTGAGAAGGTCTTTAGCTAGCGTTACATGGGAATGCATCAGACTATGCGATCATGCTACAACCATGCACAACAAGTCATTTTCCAATGCAAATGTGATGCTCCTAACTCTAGGATGCATGTGTTGAATGCAAAAGTGTCCATAGAGCTTATTCCTAAGTATCTACTCTTTTCGTATGCGATGATGCAAGATGCATAAAGTCAAGGTGACCACACACAATCATATCCTATCTCTAGGATGCATGCATTGCGTTAATAGCAAACAGTGCTTATTCCTAAGCTCCTATCTCTTGATTATGCGTTCTAATCTGACTCTCCCAAGCATAGATTCTAATCTGATCTTCCCAAGCCTAGATTCTGTCCTTAGACTACCCTCCCAAGTACCTCTAATGGACGAATGAAGGATACATAATACAAGATAATCACATAGAATGAAGATCCCCAGTTAAGCTAGCTAAGTGCTTCTCAACCCATTCAACAGATTTAGCTACTCATGCGTAAATAACAGAGAGTGAACAGATATAGAGAAGTAAATTCCATTTCTATAAATGAGTTACAAAATAACAATGGAAGATAAAGTTAGAGAGCCTGGTAGCAATCCCTTGCTCCCCAAGGCCTTTACACTGGTAACTCTATTTGGTTCAAAGGATATTCCTGCTTCCGCAGGAGTTGGCCCTCTCTCTGATCTTGAAACTTCTGGCACTCTCCCAAGCTTATCGAAACGATCTGTCGGCACAACCTCCTTCTCTCGCGTCTATCTTAAAGTAAAAGAAAATCTAAGAATAAGGCTAAACTATGAACAGAACTTGTGAACTCGTGAGATGGTGAACTGCTGAACCCCTTTTCTGAAGGATGCCTTCGATATTTATAGAGCTTCCGGGTGAAAGGCGGCTTCTCTCTTATGATTGCACAGATGGGATGGCTTTAATTCCCTGATTGATGTGCCGAATATTTGTCATCGAAAAGCTAAATGTACTTGTTATCGTTAGCGGCTGTCAACTTAATTCGATTCAACCGTCGTTAGCTTTCTGTCCCATCGTGATTAATTATGCCTTTCACCCAGATGCGCCGACAAAGTTAGGTCGGCTCCATGCGGCAATCCTTCTTGAGCAGATGTTTGCGATCACAAATCACCACAAGGCCATGCGGTAATGCTGTGCTTGTCCGCTGATTTCTTATGATCGCTCTTTTCGCCTTGCGTCAACGCATATTCTGCATACAAAATACAAAAATCAACTGTTTCTATGCGATGACTACATGCGACCGCAATGTTATGAATTTAATGCTTTTAAACAATGCTTGTCCTCAAGCATAAGCTAAAGATTTCCTTTAGAAGGTTGACTGCAATGTTTTTTTCCTAGATTTCTCAAGGATACTTCATTCAGCTCCTATACACCACAATTTTCTTAAGTCTTATTCAAGTCTCTTCCTAAAATATTTCTAAGACCTAGGGATCACAAGCTTAACCTTCAAAAGGACTTTACTCAATTCTGTGACATTGCATGATTTATTTCAAAAAGAAAAATTTTCCACTGGGTTTTCAGTTGATTTTTATCCTTGCATATTTCTTTACATTATTATTTTTTTAATTTTTTTTAGACCTTGCGCTGATCCAAGTGCCTTGCCTTCGTTTTGGTTTGCCCCCATGTGTGTCATGCGGACATCCAACTACGAGTAAGTGCCCTTCACAACTTAACTCTTATCAACATGGGTTTCCCTATTGCGCTGACAGTGGAGTGCTTATTCTAATTTTTTTTTTCAAAATAGCAAGGTCGAAAATAAATACCTCACCCCAAATTTAAAATGTAGCAATGTCCTCATTGCCAAAAGATTGAAAGAAATCATGCGATGTTCTTAGAAAGCTTTGTATAGAGAGTTTGAAAAAAAACTAGCAGACCACTAACTTCTAGAAATATATTATGAGGAGACTATCATGAGATTAAGTTGACTGTAGTATATACAAAAGGAATAGAAGCATGTGTTTCATCATTGATTTCATAATTGGCAAAGAGACAACATGCGGTGACTTACTAAATTTATCCATGTTAAATGATTGCGGTAATCAAAGAGGATGTGGTGATAAAACTTTTAAAACTAAAATGTAATGCGATAGCGCAAAATTTGAAATAAAGTTAAAGAAGATTACAACCCCCAAATTGGCGCTGTTGCCCGCATTGTGTATTGATGCATCCTTTTTTGCGGCGATCTATCTTCTTTGGATTGCGGTGACGGAAGAAGATAAGTCGAATCTTATGCCTTGATTGTTGCAAGAAAAACAGTGAGAGAGTCAAATAATTTTAAACAAAACAACATTCTTTTACTGCAATCTCTCTCTCTCTCTCTCTCTCTCTCTCTCTCTCTTTTTTTAAGAGTAAGAATAGATAAAGATCTAAGAGATCTATAGTGGAATGAAAATTCAGAGTAGTAGAGAAGAATTGAAGTTTCCATGATTCCCAAAACTTGTGTCCCTGATGAATTTTGATCGTCTGATAACGTAGGGACCACCTACTTCTTTCTTTATTCAAAGTTTCTCAAATCCACAGAGTCGACTTGGCGATGCCAGCCTTCTCTGTGATATTCCTTTACTCGTTGCCCATTAACTTTAAACGTACGGCTCCCGTCTTCAGTAATCAGCTCCACCGCACCATGTTGGAATATTTCTTTAATGATGAAGGGTCCGGACCAGCGCGATTTTAACTTTCCAGGAAAGAGTCGTAGCCGTGAATTGAAGAGCAAGACCTTTTGTCCCACATGGTGATTTTTACCGCATATGTGTTTGTCGTGCCAGCGCTTTGTGCACTCCTTGTAAATCTTTACGTTTTGCGTTAATCCTCCATTCTTCTAGCTCGACTAGTTGAAAGTCAGAGTTTAGCTTCTTCACCACCCACATTGATTTGTATTCTAGCTCCAGAGGCAAATGACATGCCTTACCAAATACAAACGCATACAGATGTATTTGGCAGAGGTATTTGGTAAGGCAAATGATATGCCTTAGCAAATACCTCTGCCACTATAGCGTGCCCCAAAATTCCTCTTGCCACAACTAGGGACGTCGGTCTCTTGTTTGTGCTGGCTACCGACTCATCAGCTCGTGGCATCTTTGGTCGGCTAACTGCACTGACCGAGGGTCTCATTTTTCTTTTCTTGGATCTCTGCCAACTGGTTCCCCTTAATTGGCATCCACTAGTCTGAGTTGCAACTGGAGGTCGGGATCCCCTATCTCTAGGCCCTACTACTTCCTCGCTACCTCTTGGCAACTGCTCATCATCTGCCAAACTCCACTCGACTCGTGTTGTTGTTTCTACTAATTGGTTAAAATCTAGCCAATTAGCCGTAGACGTCACCAGAGTTCTGATTTCCTTCCTCAAACCTTGTTCAGATTTCCTGCATCTATCTTTTTCCTTAGCAATAATCGGCAGAGCATACTGTGATAACTCTGTAAATTTCTGCTCATATTCTACCACTAACATCGTTCCCTACGTTAATCTGAGGAACTCATCCCTTTTTGCATCCCAGAACGAGCTGGGTTAATACTTATCTTCAAAGGCCTTCCTAAACTCAGGCCATAACATCGCATCTATGCTGGTTCGTTTGGCAGATATCACTTTCCACCATTTCTCTGCTCCTTTCTGTAGTAGAAAGGTGGCAAGCCCTACTTTCCTGTCCTCTTGACAACTCATAACATTGAAACATTTTTCAATTACATCCAGCCATAAGTCAATTTCAGCCGGATCTGTTGTACCTTCAAATGTCACAGCCCCTAGGGCTTTAAACCTCTCAATATCGTATTTCTTCTCTGGGTTGGCTTGTACAGAGCCCACACTGGCTGCTAATCTCTGCATTACCCTGTCAAAAACTACATCTTTTAGCTGAAAATCTGCCCTTGTCTGGGGAGTACTAGACTCTCCCTCAGACATCGTTTCCTGACCCACTGGATCATTCACCTTCTTTTTCCCACCCAGTGGGTTCTCTCTAACCTCTGGGCCCCTATTTGTAGGGTCAGTATTCCTGCCACCTGTCTATTTACACGGTCTGCCACGTTGCCTCGACATTTCACCTAATACAATGTACACATGTTAGGGACTCACACTTAGGGACTTAGACCTATGCAAGAACTTCCCCTCTCATTTCCAAAATCTTATGCTTTGATACCAACTTGTCACACCCCCACCCAGATTACCCTTTTATTCTGGAAGAGGATATGATCGTGGTAGTTACTAGCCCTACTGTCAGCACCCACCGTCCAAGCCTTCTAATCTAAATACCAACCTATTTAAAACATTAGTAATATACGCATACAGTAAACCTCCCTTAAGGTCCTACAAAGATTACATAAATACATGCATACAGCCATGACATAACATTTACAGAAAAAATATTCACAGATGGCCCAAACATTCCCAAAGAAGCCCTAGTCCCTCTCAAAACATGTGTACATAAATAGATCATCAACCTAAGTCTTCTTAATAAGCCGAATCTTTCAGTGGCAAGAAGCAGCAGGATCAACCCTGAGAAAATTGACCGTTACCTGAAAAGGGAAAACACAGAAATTCTATGAGCTAAAAGCCCAGTGAGTGACTATAGAATCGTATAACACCAAGCATTCAATCACTATAAACATGTAAATATACTAATGAGTAACTCAAACAATTATCTCTAAATGTAGTTTTAAACCATTCTTAGACATCATTAAACATCATTATTCCCTAGTTGAGAACGAGCCTAACCGCTCTAGCTCCCAACGTTTATTATCGGCCAAGAGACCCATACTTCAGCCTCTCATTCATAACTGCCTACGTGCACGTGGCCATGCTAAGTACATCTGCTCAGATACATTCTCAAACTTGTTCTTTAGTATCGAGCTATTAAGATATCTTCTCAAATGTCATTCGGTATCAAGTTGGTCAGGTACCTTCTCGAATGTCCTTCAGTACCAAGTTGGTTAGATACCTTCTCAAATGTCCTTCGGTATCAAGTTGGTTAGGTACCTTCTCAAATGTCCTTCGGTACCGGGGTATTTTGTAACATCAATTAAGTTCCATTTCCTATCATTCACACAAGAACTCATTCTCTCATAGCCTTCCCCTAGGAAGCATATTATAAAATAAGAAACTTAACTTTTATAGTGATTACATGACATACCTTGGCCTGTTTTACACATATACAAGCCGGGAAACATGCGTTAAGTTATTCTCCAACCATATGTTGTTTGGGGGAGTATAAATTCATCATTAATGTCACTGTAACTTACTTGTTCTTATATACATAAATATTGGAGACATTAATTCACTTAGTCACTCACTGCTCTTCAGGGCTCTTAACAGTTTATACGCCTCCCTAGCTCTTCTTGGTCTGAAAGGACATGATTCCCAGTTAAACTACTTAGAATTCTTAGTAAAATACCTCAAAGAATTCCTTTACTAAAGAACCTTTCATCGATAAAGACAGCTCTACTGGCAAGATCCTCATGAGCGAGATGAGCGAGATCCCCATAAGCGAGATAAACAAGATCCTTACAAGCGAGATCAGCGAGATCATTACTAGCAAGATCAGCGAGATCCTTGCTAGCGAGATCAAGATTTTCCTGGAAAATTTTCATTCTAGCGATACTCACCTTACCAGCGATACTCAACCCAATTCCTAGCGAGATTTCCTTCTAGAGTGAGATCTTTATCACAAAATTATCGAGATTTTCTTTATAAGCGAGATCCTCATTCCCATATCTCGCTATAACTCCCCACAGTGAACTGTTTGTTTGTTCTTCCCAAGCAGCTGCCTACTTATGCACTGATTCCCTATTATAACTTCAAAAATTCATAACTCAAAATCCAGAGCTCTTTTGAAGAAACTTCCTTCTACAAACTTGGTAATCGGTGACTTTCTAAAGCGGACTGGGCTGGTACTGAAGGAGATTTCCCTAGCACCTTATCAGTTCCTTGTGCTGAAAGGGCGTTTGACAAAGTGAAGAAATATCTATTCAATCCTCCCAAGGCAATCGATGAGGGATATTCAAAGCATCTAGGAAGAAAGGACGAGCGGTAGTTGGTGGAACTGCTGCTTTCGCTCGGTGGATAAGAATCAATATATTAACTAATGAAATTCATAGGGATTGCGATTGCACTTACGCTTGCTGCCAGCCGATATAACATAGATGTCTTCTCTGGCAATAGCCAATCAAGAAGCAAAAACAGAAAAGGGAGGGGGATAAGGAGAGCCTTAGCCATGAGAATCAGAAGCCTTCGGAGTATCTTTTTGATAGACGCCTCGAGATGTATGGGGAATTCGCTATTGGAATTCCTTGATTGGAGTTTGCCAAAAGATTTTGGAGCGACATTCAACATAGCGTTCGGACTCATGTGCCTTCCAGAAGTCTTCGCTTCCGTGTCGAAGCAAACTCTCCAAATTTATGACCACCAATCCACATGTGATGTGTGTGTTAAAGTAGAGAAAGCTAGCGTCCTGGTTGAAAAAGTCCTCATCCTCAACTGCAGCAAGTGTGTCCACACCCCCCAAACTGACTTGACGAGGAATCCATTAAAATTTCAGCCGAGAATTCCTTATAGTTTGGCCTAGAACTTTCAATATTCACCTCAGGCCCTTACTAACCGAGATTCTGCCTCCTCTGAACTTTCTTCACTTCTTGTTCTTCTCCTCTTGCAATCTTTCTCCAGCAAGACAACCTCGTAACTAGATTCTCTCAGTTTTTGAATGGCACTGATTTTATTAAATTTTCTCATGTCAATTGTCGAAACATGCTTTTGAAATTCTTCTTCCAGAAACTTCCCGCCGCTTCACGAGTTCGAGGGTTAACCGCCATGTCACCCACATTTAATATGTTTTTTCTTCCCTTCCATCATAATTCCCATAAATAAACATGAATAGGTACTTTAATAAATATGTAATATAACATTCCTTTAACGACCATGCTTATCTAGAAAACCTAAAGTTCGGGGTTTACAAGATAAATATATGCAACAGATAGTATAACAACCTTATATTAAAAATAGCTATTTTAATATATAAATATTCTTACATTTCGAAGTCCATCTAATCATAAGGTACTCATATTTTATGTTTTGTAAAAATATTTTATTATCAATGAAGACCATGCTAAAGGGAATCACGTCTGTTTTTCTTGGGATTCTCTTGGTTAACTTCGACATGATTGAAATAACAAATGCAACTAAATACATTGGTTATGATCCTATAAAACGTGATGTTAGTCCTGGATGCAGCGTAAAGCATCCCGAACATTGTAAATTAACTCCTGCAAATCCATATAATAAAGGTTGCAATATAATCAATCGCTGCAGGGGAGGAAATGATTTTATACACGGTGAAGAAGAAATTGTTTCTGAAGGGGATGCATCCATTAGCCCGACAATGAGCCCTAATGCAGAACACCATCTTGGTTGAATAATTGATGTGATTCATTATTCGTTATTTGTAAGAATATTATATATCACTTGTTATTTGTCGGATCATCGAATTTTCACCAACTTTTTTTGTCAGCCATTTGTTGTAACTACACATGAACGACTAAAGATTTTTATTTTTTAAAAATATATAGTCACTTTTCTTTCCTAGGCTGATAATAAATATTTGGTAATTAAAACACTATTTTGTTCTCTATACTTTGAAGTTTATTTAATTTTTAATCTCTCTACTTTCATTTTGTCCTATACTTTCAATAAATATTAAATCTCAAGAATACATAAAAATAGAAATAGACTCTTAACTGGAGCTAGACACTTACCCTTAGCCTCAAATAATCCCCAAAAGCAAGAAGATTAAACTAAATGATGATAGAAATGGAAATAACAACCTTATACATAAAAATAGAAATAACAACCTTATATTAAAAATAGCTATTTGAATATATAAATATTCTTACCTTTCGAAGTCCATCTAATCATAAGGGACTCACATTTTATGTTTTGTAATAGATTTTGTTATCAATGATGACCATGCCAAAGGGAATCACGTGTGTTTTTCTTGGGATTCTCTTGGTTAACTTCGACATGATTGAGATAACAAATGCAACTAAATACATTGGTTATGATCCTATAAAAGGAGATGTTAGTCCTGGATGCAGCGTAATGCATCCCAAACTTTGTAAATTAACTCTTGCAAATCCATATTTTAAAACTCGAACCCTAATTACTTTAAGTAAGAGCAAGTAATGTGATGTGTTCTAGTGAGTTAAATGAAGCCATGGTTTAGGAGGGATAGAGGATGGAAGCAAGAAGAAATAAGTTCTTGTGTAGCTAAGTGTAAACCCCGAATTCTAAGTTTGCTAAACAAACATGTTTAGCCAAAGGAATGATATATTAAATATCTAATAAGTGAAAATCCATGTTATTTATAGGAGTTGTTGAGAAAGGAAAGGAAAAACATGTTAAATAAGGAAACTCACTTATTGGTTTTGCACATGGCGGTTAATCCTTTAAATCGGGAGGCGACAGGAAGATTAAAAGGGAAAAGGAACTTCAAAAGCATTGTTTCGGTAATCTACATAAGAAAATTTAGTGAAATCGGTGCTATATGAAACTTGGGAGAATCTAGTTTTCGAGGTTGTCTTGCCGGAGAAAGATTACAGAAGAAGAGGAACGAAAAGTGAGGAATTTGCAGAAGAGGCAGAATCGCGGATTAATCAGGGCCCGAGGTGAAGATTCGAAGCTTTAGGCTGAACTATAAGAAATTTTTGGCTGAAATTTTATGATAAGAAGAAACTCAATTCTAAACATGATTGTAGAAGGACATTTCTTCAAAAGGGGTCTAGATTTTGAGTTATGAATTTTTGAAGTAGTAACAGAGAATCTGTGCATAAGCAGACAGCTGCTTGGGGAAGAACAAGCAAACAGCTTACTGTGGAGAGTTATAGCGAGATATGGAGAATGAGGATCTCGCTAATGAAGGAAATCTTGCTAATTTTCTGATGAGGATCTCGCTCTAGAAGGAAATCTCACTAGAAATTGGGCTGAATCTCGTTGGTAAGGTGAGTATCACTAGAAGGAAAGTTTACCAGGAAAAGCTTGATCTCGCTCATGAAGAGAATCTCGCTCATTAGGATCTCGCTCATGAGAATGGATTCACTCATGATGAGCATCTCGCTAGTAAAGTTGTCTTTGATGATGAAAGTTTCATTTGTAAATGAACTATTTGAGGTATTTTGCTAAGAATTCTAAGTAGTTTAACCGAGAATTATGTCCTTTCAGGCCAAGACGAGCTAGAAGAGACGTATAACCCTTTTAGAGGCCAATGAGCTGTGTGTGACTATGTGATGATCTAATGTTTTAATGATTTAGAAACTATGATTTCTTTGAAGTTATTTCTCATGCTAAGTGTTTTAAATGAGGTGCCAAGCAACATATGTTTGAAGTTATTTCTCATGTTAAGAAAAGCATGATTTCCATGGAAATTGACACGATTTAAATATGTTATCTGTCCAATTAACTTTGAGCATTGTTTAGTAACTCCATTTCATGATGTTTACTAAGAGTATGGGTTTTCAAGTATGTTTTCCATGTCTAACGTATGCTAGTGGTTTTTACAATGTTTTCCCCATGTCTAACGTATGCTAGTGGTTTTTACAAGCTGTTCAGTATGTTTTAAGCCAACTTATTTCAACAAAGTATGAAGCATGCGTTAGGTTAAAGCTAAGGTCGAATGAAGCTTGATGTACTAATGTTTTTAAATAACCTAAGGTTGTCAAAGTACAATGCCGTTGGTATTCTAAACAAAATGAAAAGGGATACTGAAGGTAAAGAAAGTATGCCTAAAGAGTTTTCTATACTATATTTGAGAGCTTATTCTTTAATGCTCTTCGAGAACTTGATAACATATAATGTACCTAAAGGAATTGATTGGTACATAGAAAACACCACGTGCACGTTGGTAATATGACATTGAGGTTGAGAAAAAGGGTTGGTAAATGCTACAGTCACCAATTCCATCCAGGTTTTTAAGAAGGTAATCCTATAGTGGGCGTGTGAACAAAGTGGTTATCAGAGCAAACGATTTGGGAAGAGGGGAGATAAAGTTTATAATTAAAAGTCCTGAAGTCCGAGTCCTTAGCAAACAGTGTACTTACCCAAAGGAAGAGGAAAGATGTCAAGTAAAGTGGCAGCAAAGTCAGGCAGACAACATACGGGAACCCTGACCCTACCTTTAGAAAGTTTCGATACTCGAGGGAATCCGAATTTTAGGGCATAGAAAGGTAAAGACCCGGTAAATCAGGAAACGACTTCTGACGGGGTGTTGAGGATTCCGCAAACAGGAATAGATCCTCAGTCAGAGGACAAAGTATTTAATAGGATCGCCAAGGGTTTGAGAGGAAGTGTCAAATCAGTTCTGGCAGATTTAGAAAGGAAGTACTGTATTGGGAATGACCTAATAGGTATTGATAAAGGACAGAGAGCTACACGTTAGCATAGTGTAGGAAGGAAGAAGCCAAGATTTGTGGTTAGTATGGGTGATAGACCAAGGTTTTGGCATCCTACCGAGCTGGTAGATAGTACGGGTAAGAAACCCTTATGTACGAATTGTGGTAAATGTCACTGAGGGACATGTTATAAAGGGAAAAATGTATGTTTCCAGTACGCACAAGCAAGACATTTCAAGAAGGAATGCCCAGCTAGGTCGAGGAGTTCAGATAGAACATGGAATGACTTTACTGAGGATAGATAAGCCTAGTGGCTCAGGAACCGAGGAAGGGGATTCAAGAGAAGAAAAACGAGAAAGGAAGCAGAACGATCTCAGCGGCAGGGCAGATTTTTACGAAGTGTCCTAACAGGAGGCAGAGGAGTTACCTAATGTTGTGAATGGTAAAGTAACTTTATCTATCAATATATTAATGAACTATTTGCCTATGGTGTTATACCTTTATTGATATTTGATATATTGCGCTGCTTGTAGGAAAGATTGTAGAAAACATGTCCCTAAGTAGTTATTATTATTCTGTGGAGAGGTTGTAATAATATAAGAGTTTTACAGGCTCTGGAGTAGTTGTTGATAAGTATAGTTATGAAGTGATTCCATTAGATTTCCTGGAATTGATGTCACTCTAGAGCATGGATTTCCCTAATAAATGTTACAACCGTATGAATTGTTTTAAGGATGGATAATGTTTGAGAGATTTGGTAGGAAAGAGTCAGTATTTGTAGGAAGCAAAGGAATATTCCAGAAAGCGTAATAATAGCAGTGAAGGCTAGAAAGTTGCTAAGTAAAAGATGTGAAGCCTATTTAGCCCATGTGACGGTTTCGTAGGAAGAGAAGATGAAACCTGAGGATGTATCAGTTGTACAAAAGTTCCTAGATGTTTTCCCTGAAAATTTATCAGATTTACAATCTGACAAGGAAGTTGAGTTTACTATCGATTTAATTCTAAATACAACATCTATTTTTTTTAGGTGCCATTAAGGATGGTGCTAGAAGAACTTAAGAAGTTGAAAGTTGAGTTATAGGAATTAATAAATAAGGTTACATCAGATCTAGTGTGTCACCTTGGGAAGCACCGATCTTCTATCAAGAAAAAAGAAGGTACTCTCAGATACGTATGGATTATAGGCAGATGGACAAGGTGACGATCAGGAACAAGTACCTATTGCTTGGTGTAGGTGATCTCTTTGATCAGTTAATGGGAACCAAAATTTTCTCTAAAACAGATTTGAGGTCAGGTTACCACCAGTTGAAGGTAGAGGCAGATATTAAAAAAAAAACTGCATTCAGGACGAGGTATGGACATTAGAACTTCTAATAATGCCATTTGGATTAACGAATGCCCCTGCAGTATTTACAGACTTGATGAATAAGATATTTCATCCCTACTCGGATCAGTTCATGATAATCTTCATTGATGAAATATTGGTGTATTTAAACAGTAGGTGTCACACCGCACTCCAGATTACTCTCTTAACCTGGATGGAATGGTGAATGCAGCAGTTACAAACCCTTTTACTGGCTCTTACTGCCTAACAAACCTGTTAACTTTTACTCAAACCCTGAATACATACATATCATCAATATACCAATATATTAACTTGGAACTTATCACATTTACATTGCAGGGTTTCACAACATTGTTCATACATGAATATTACAACTTAGTGAGCCCCATCTAGAATATTAATCACTAGACAGACACATGTGTACTAACTAATACAGGTTTTCAATTACACTTCCTTCAACTTGTTTCTTTGAGTGGCAAAGTAGCAACAGAAAAGTCTTTTTGGAACTGACCACTACCTGAAAAGGAAAACATTTGAAAACGTGAACTAGAAGCCCAGTTAGTGACTTAATAAAAATATAAATCTCATGCTCAAAACCGGAAGCTTGAAACCATAATACTGAAACTAAAGTATACAAGGAAAACGTGTACATAAAACCTTTAAACCACCATTAAACATCATTATTCCTTAGTTGTGAACGAGCTTACATCGCTCTAGCTCCGAACGTCTGTTACCGGCCAAGAGACCAATACTTCGGCCTCCCTTTACTAGTATATAGCCTAGGAGAAGATATGTCTGCCCTTATCCTTAGTTGAGAGTGAACTATTAGATCTAACCCTCAATGTGAACCTTGGTCGGGGAGAACCCTTTTGCTCGATCCCTCGACGTCGTATTACCTACGTGCACGTGGTTATAACTGAGTACCATCATATCTTAGGTACTTGACTAGGATACCTTCTTATTATTCTTCAGTATCCATCATATAAATAGTCATAAACATTTAGTTGATAGGATACCTTCTCATTGTCCTTCAGTATCCGTTATATAACTAGTCATAAACATTTAGTTGACAGGATACCTTCTCATTGTCCTTCAGTATCCGTCATAAAACTAGCCATAAACATTTAGTTGAACACTAAGGCTTAGTGCTCAAATCATCATACTAGTTCATCCATCATACTGGTTCATCATAAAAATGGAGTTACTTAAGCATACTGATAGTATTTGGACAAGATAGCATATATAAATCATGTCAATTCCATGGAAAACATGCTTTACTTAACATGAGAAACAGTTTGACAAATATGTTGCTTGGCAATCCATATAAACACTTAGCATGGGAAATATCTTCAAGAAATCATAGTTTTTAAATCATTAAAACAATAAGTCACCACATAGTCACTCACAGTTCGTTGGCCTCTTAACGGGTTATACGAAATAAGTCATCACATAGTCACTCACAGTTCGTTGGCCTCTTAACGGGTTATATGCCCCTCCTAGCTCTTATTGGCTTGAAAGGAAATAATTTTCGGTTAAACTACTCAGAATTCTTAGCAAAATATCTCAAATAGTTCATTTACTAAAGGAACATTCATCAACAAAGACAGCTTTAATAGCGAGATCCTTCTAATGAGCGAGATCAAGCTTTTTCTGGTAAACTGTCATCCTAGCGATACTAACCTTACCAGCGAGATTCAACCCAATTTCTAGTGAGATTCCCTCATCAAAAAATTAGTGAGATTTCCTTTATTATTGAGATCTTTAGCACAAAATTAGTGGGATTCCTTCATTAGCGAGATCCTCTTTCTCCATATGAGCTGTTTGGTTGTTCTTCCCAAGCAGCTGTTTGCTTATGCACAACTTCTCTATTACAATTTCAAAAATTCATAACTCAAAATCTAACCCTCTTTTGATGAAACTTCCTTCTACAAACATGTTTATAATTAAGTTAACAACATTACCTTAAACTTTCAGCTCAAAATTCCTCGTCGTTTAATTTAAAGATTCAAAAATTTATCATTGGCCCTAATTCAAGCAGCTACCTGCTTGTTCAACAATTTCCAGTTCAAACTTCAAAATTATATAACTCGATTTGCAGGCTTCATCTTAAGTTTCATTCCACAAGGTTGTTTATAATTGAGTTAACAATATTTCCTCAAATTTTTAGCTTAAAAACGCTTCGTAATTCGTCCTGGAGTCTCAATTCTTCAATGATAGCCTAGATTCACCCGACAAACAAACCCTTTGTCTTTATTTTGCCATTCTGGTCTTATTCTAGCGAGTTTTTGTTCCAGCCAACCACAGAAAATAGACACACAGTGCTTTCGAATGCCACTGAAATTACATAAATAGCCTAAGTAGTTTTTCCAAACCAACCTAATGAACTCGACCTTCTTGCTTATATTACTGCCCAAAATCCAACATGAACACTCCTTGTGCCACCTGGCCCACTATTGGTGATGCAGGGCTAGGATTTAACAAATTTCCTTTTTCTAACTTCACTCACAATATTACTTCAGTACCATACCTCATTAGATGGCATGGTCTCATTCATATGCTTATTATGCATTCCATCATCAAGCATGACCTTCCTTAGCCTAGACGAATTTTGTCCTACTTTTACACTTAGCTACCCAAGAGCCTATTTTTTCTTGCTTACATCTTCTACCCTTCCTAAGATATGGCTTCATTTAGCTCATTAGAAGACATCACATTACTTACTCTTACATGAAGTAATTAGGGTTCGGGTTTTACAAATTCTTCCCCCCTAGAAGAAATTTCGTCCTTGAAATTTGCTCGAACCTACTTATAACTTAGACTTTGACAATATCCTTTGGTTGTAAATTTACAACCTTCCTCCTTTCTTGGTACAATAACATTTCCCAACTATGACTTACCATACTATATATATAAGGTTTTCTTAACTGTACTAGTTCATAGCTCAGTTACAATTCATACTTCTCGCTATTACCTGGAACATCAGTAGATCTGGACCTTTTCATTTTTGTCTTCTTCTGACCATTTTTTTCCTTATTTTATACTCAACGTACCCCTGGTACATTTCGAGCTCACCGTTGCTCATCTTTTCCCTCCTCTTAGGATTAATCTGACTAGGACTTCCTCTAGAGTACACCATTTTCTCTGAATTTACTAGAATAGACTTCACGTTTGCCACTAACCTCTGAGCAAACCTGTTATACATTCTATTTCTAGTGAAAAGTCTATGTTTACCTGTGTGACTCCCGAATTCCACTCAGGTACTAGTAGTGGATTGAGTAATCCTGTCGGCCTCTGCCCTTCAGGATTCACTTGTTGACAAACAAACATCACAAAGCACTTTTCTTATTTTACTAGACTGTGCCTTAGTCTATTAGTCTAGAGTGGCCATTTTGCTCACTCCTTATCATTCTTTACTGCGTTACTACTTAACTGGGAAGAAACTGCCTTTGCTCTTTTCTTACAATCATAACTTGCTTTCCTAGTTGAGAGAGAATCTTTACTCAATCTCTCAACATCAATTCATGGCTAGAATGGAGTGTTTCGACACTATCAATCACAACTTTTCCCTTAATTGTACAATTCTAGTTCAAGTACCATCATACCTTAAGTACTATTGCTCAAATACCTTCTCCGTGTACCTCAGTATCGAGTTGCTCGGATACCTTCTCCATGTACTTCAGTATCGATCTATTCAATTTCTAAGACTGAGCTTCAGTCCCTTTTCTGTGTACTTCAGTACTGAGCTATTCAATTTCTAAGACTGAGCTTCAGTTCCTTTTCTGTGTACTTCAGTACTGAGCCACTCATACTCAACTTGCATATTCTTATTTCTTAATGACTTGGTTTTCTAAAACATTCTTACTAACGCATCCCCATGGTCGTTGTAAAACATAGCATAAATACAACATTAATGTGAGGTGTGTTGCTTGGTAACTATTCGAGAACAGTTGTTATAAATAGCTTTCAGTAAACATACATTGCTAAACATTCATAAGCTTTAGCAATTTACTTAAAACATTTAAACCATCTAGAGTTATTCCCTTCTACTGTTGGAACCATATGACCAAGAAATACACCTTGGTCTCACCAGAAATCACATTTACTGAACGTGGCATACAACTGCTTCTTTCGCAGTGTCTGCAAAACTATCCTCAAATGATTCCCGTGATCTTCTCTACTGCTTGAATACACCAATATGTCATCAAGGTGACACACTGGATCTGTTGTAACCCTTATTTATTAATTCCTATAACTGAACTTTCAACTCCTTAAGTTCTTCTGGCACCATCCTTTATGGTACCTGAAAAATAGGTGTTGTATTTGGAATTAAATCGATAGTAAACTCAACGTCCTTGTCAGATTTTGAATCTGATAACTTTTCAGGGAAAACATCCAGAAACTCTTGTACAACTGGTACATCCCCAGGTTTCATCTTCTCGTCCTACAAAACCATCACATGGGCTAAATAGGCTTCACATTTTTTACTTAGTAGCTTCTTAGCCTTCACTACTATTATTAGGCTTTCTAGAATATTTCTTTGCTTCCTACAAATACTGTATCATGCCTACCAAATCTCTTGAACATTATCCATCCTTAAAACAATTCATACAGTTGTAACATTTATTCGGAAAATCCATGCTCTAGGGTGACATCAATTCCAAGAAATCTAATGGAATCACTTCATAACTATACTTATCAACAACTACTCCAGAGCCTGTAAAACTCTTATACTATTACAACTTCTCCACAGCATAATAATAACTACTTAGGGACATGTTTTCTACAATCTTTCCTACAAGCTACCAGCTCGGTAGGATGCCAAAACCTTGATCTATCCCCCATACTAACCACAAGTCTTGGTTTCTTCCTTCCTACACTATGCTGACTTGTAGCTCTCTGTGCTTTATCAATTCCTATTAGGTCATTCTCAATACTGTACTTCCTTTCCGAATCTGCTAGAATGGATTCAACACTTTCCGCCAACCTCTTAGCGATCTTGTTAAATATTTTATCCTCTAACCGAGGATCTGTTCTTGTTTTCGGAATCCTCGACTCCCCGTTAGAAGTCGTTTCCTGATTTACCGGGTCTTTACCTCTCCGTTCACTAAAATTTGAATTCCCTCGAATCTTAGAACTTCTTAAAGGTAGGGTCAGGGTTCCCGTTGCCTGTCTGCTCGCTTTGCTTGCCACTTTTACTTGACATCTTCCTCTTACTTAGGTAGTACACATGCTAAGGACTTAAGACTTAGACTTATATATAAACTTCTCTCCTCTCTTCCCAAAATCTTTTGCTCTAATACCAACTTGTCACAACCCACCCTAGATTACTCTCTAAACCTAGATAGAATGGTGACTACAGTAGTTAGCAACCCTTTTACTGGCACTTACCGCCTAACTATCCTGTTAACCTTTACTCAAACCCTGAATACATACATATCATCAATATGCCAACATATTAACTTGGAACTTAACACATTTACGTTACAGGATTTCGCAACATTGTTCATACATGAATATTAAAACTTAGTGAGCCCCATCTAGTATACTAGTCACTAGACAGACATATGTGTACTAACTAATATAGGTCTTTAATTACGCTTCCTTCAACCTGTTTCTTTGAGTGGCAGAGCAGCAACAAAATAGTCTTTTGGGAACTAACCGCTACCTGAAAGAAAACCTTTGAAAATGTGAGCTAGAAGCCAAGTGAGTGACTTAATAAAAATATAAATCTCATGCTCAAAACCGAAAGCTTGAAACCTTAATACTGAAACTAAAGTATACCAAGCAAACATATACATAAAACCTTTAAACCACCATTAAACATCATTATTCCTTAGTTAAGAATGAGCATACATCGCTCTAGCTTCCAACATCTGTTGCCGATCAAGAGACCCATACTTCGACCTCCCTTTGCTGGTATATAGCCTAGGAGACCCATACTTCGGCCTCTCATTCGGAACTACCTACGGCACATGGAGTTTTCTATGTACCGTCAACACCTTAGGTACATTTATTCAAATACTTTCCTTACCTTCAGTATCCGGCTCACTTAAGTTATCAAGTTCTCGAATATAGCATAAAAAACTCTGTAGGATACCTTCCCTATCTTCAGTATCCCTTTTCATTATGTTTAGGAATACCAACGCATGTACTTTGACAATCTTGGGTATTTAAAACATAGTACATCAAGCTTCATTCAACCATAGCTTTAACCCTAACGCATGCTTCATACTGTCTAAAATAAGTTGACTTAAATCATGTTGAACTAGCTTGTAAAAATTATTAGCATGTGTTGGATATGGAAAACATACTTGGAAAGCTCATACATTAATAACATCATGCGTTGATAAACATTCATAAGCATTAGCAATTCCAAACTATCCTTCTAGCCTAGGAGAAGATATGACTGCCCTTATCCTTAGTTGAGAGTGAACTATTAGATCTAACCCTCATTGTCAACCTTGGTCAGGGAGAACCCTTTTGCTCAATCCCTCGACATCGTATTACCTACGTGCACGTGGTTATAACTGAGTACAGTCATACCTTAGGTACTTGACTAGGATACCTTTTTATTGTTTTTCAGTATCCTTAGGATACCTTCTCATTGTCCTTCAGTATCCGTCATATAACTAGTCATAACATTTAGTTGAAAGGATACCTTCTCATTGTTCTTCAGTATCCGTCATATAACTAGTCATAAACATTTAGTTGAAAGGATACCTTCTCATTGTTCTTCAGTATCCGTCATATAACTAGTCATAAACATTTAGTTGAAAGGATATCTTCTCATTGTCCTTCAGTATCCGTCATAAACATTTAGTTGAACATTAGGGCTTAGTGCTCAAATCATCATACTAGTTCATCCATCATACTGGTTCATCATAAAAATGGAGTTACTTAAACATACTGATAGTATTTGGACAAGATAGCATATCTAAATCATGTCAATTCCATGGAAAACATGCTTTACTTAACATGAGAAAAAGTTTCAAAAATATGTTGCTTGGTAATCCATTTAAACACTTAGCATGGGAAATATCTTCGAGAAATCATAGTTTCTAAATCATTAAAATAGTAAGTCATCACATAGTCACTCACAGTTCGTTGGCCTCTTAACGGGTTATACGCCTCTTCTAGCTCTTCTTAACGTGTTTATAGTTGTGAGGTGAAGAATACAGAGAAAAATTGGAAAATTGGTGTGATCATCAAGCAAAATGGTAGAAAAATTCTTCTAAGAAAACAAGGAGACGTTGCGACACTAAGGTGCAGTGTTGCAGTGCCAGAAGGCTGGGAACCCCCTTGTCAAAGCACCACACTACACTATGTGTAGCGTAGCATCGTTTTGACATGCGTTCGACTTCCATTAGAGTTTGGAGTGTCGGACGCTCTCCCAATTTTCAAAACAATGAGCTTCTTAGAATTTGAGCCAAGCAGGGTGTTGATGTGCTACTGCATAGCACTCCTTCAAGGGTAAAATCGTAATTTTGCTAACTACATCCTTCCTTTATGCAATTGACATTCGATCTGGTCCATTTCGACGTCGTTTTGCTTCTAAAGCCTTGTTCTACCTTTTGGATGCCTGAAGTCTATAATTCATCAATTAAACAAATTAAATGAAGGAACGACCTAGAATTAATGTATAAGGAGATAGCACATTTTCGATGCTATCAAGAGCTCTATGTGTATACTGATCAATATACCTTTTTGATATGTAACAAATTTAAAAATTGGTAACTTTCTTTATTATGAACTAGTTGACTTTGATGTTTGATGAAAGTCGAGTTGTGTATACAAAAAAAATTGAGATTTTATTTTGTGACTGCAGATGTGGAATAGAAATATATTTTGTTTGTTGGTGCACAAGATACAAATTTCTTTTCCAATAAAAAAATATCAACGATATTGCCTATCACAAACATAGACATCTAATGTTTGATATTCCTTAATGTCAATCATTGAATGAATTCAAAAGTTGGTCGTAATCGAAGAACGTGTTATTGTAGGTGACCGACATCGAACACCTTTTATAACACGACATTTTTCAATTTTTATCGCCTATTCGTCATGGTATCCCTAAGGTAAAAACAAATTATCAAAATTAGATGTCAATCTTTATAATCTTATAATGTAGACTTTGTACGTTATAAAAAAATATTGGTTCTCTAATTAGTTTATCGGTTTACTGATGCAAAAAACGTCATTAAATTTTAACTTAATTTCTACAATAGGGACTAAATTTTTACAAATTTAAAAGTACAAGGACTAAATTGTTACATCTTAAAGTTTAGGGGCTAAATTGTTACAAAATTGAAAGTTCAGGGACTAAATGGTTACAAACCAAAGTTTTGAGACTAAATTATTTCCTTCTCACATGTTTATGGACTACAAGTAATTTTTAACCTTTAATTTAGATACCTTTTCATTGTCCTTCAGTATCCGTCATATAACTAGTCATAAACATTTAGTTGAAAGGATATCTTCTCATTGTCCTTCAGTATCCGTCATAAACATTTAGTTGAACACTAAGGCTTAGTGCTCAAATCATCATACTAGTTCATCCATCATATTGGTTCATCATAAAAATGGAGTTTCTTAAACACACTGATAGTATTTGGACAAGATAGCATATCTAAATCATGTCAATTCCATGGAAACATGCTTTACTTAACACGAGAAACAGTTTCACAAATATGTTGCTTGGCAATCCATTTCAACACTTAGCATGGGAAATATCTTCGAGAAATCATAGTTTCTAAATCATTAAAACAGTAAGTCATCACAAAGTCACTCACAGTTCGTTGGCCTCTTAACGGGTTATACGCCTCTTCTAGCTCTTCTTGGCCTGAAAGAACATAATTCTCGGTTAAACTACTCAGAATTCTTTGCAAAATACCTCAAATAGTTCATTTACTAAAGGAACTTTCATCAACAAAGGCAGCTTTACTAGCGAGATCCTCCTCATGAGCGAGATCAAGCTTTTCCTGAAAAACTGTCATCCTCGCGATACTAACCTTACCAGCGAGATTCAGCCCAATTTCTAGTGAGATTCCCTTCTAGAGCAAGATCCTCATCACATAATTAGTGAGATTTCCTTCATTAGTGAGATCCTCAGCACAAAATTAGCGAGATCCTCTTTCTCCATATGAGTTGTTTGCTTGTTCTTCCCAAGCAGCTGTCTGCTTATGCACAGCTTCTCTGTTACAACTTCAAAAATTTATAACTTAAAATCTAGCCCTCTTTTGAAGAAACTTCCTTCTACAAACATGTTTAGAATTATGTTAGAACATTACTTTAAAATTTAAGCTCAAAATTCCTCGTCGTTCAATCTGGAGATTCACAACTTCATTATTGGCCCCAATTCAAGCAGTTGCCTGCTTGTTCAACAATTTTCAGTTCAAAAATCAAAATTATATAGCTTGATTTTCAGGCCCGTCTTAAAAATTTTCATTCTACAAGGTTGTTTATAACTGAGTTAACAATATTTCCTTAAATTTTTAGCTTAAAAACGATTCGTAATTCGTCTCGGAGCCTCAATTTTTCACTGATGGCCTAGATTCACCTGAGAAACGAACCCTTCGTCTTTATTTTGCCCCTTCGGCCTTATTTCGACGAATTTTTCTTTCAGCAACCTAGCCACAGAAAATAGACACAGAGCTTTCGAATGCCATTAGAATTACACAAATAGACTAAGTAATTTATCCAAATCGACCCAATCAACTCGACCTTCTTGCTTATATTACGTCCAAAAATCTAGCATGAACCCTCCTTGTACCACATGGCCAACTATTGGTGATGAAGGGCTAGGATTTAGAAAATTTTCTTTTGCTAACTTCACTCACAATATTACTTCAGCACCATACCTCATTAGATATCATGGTCTCATTCATATGCTTATTATGTATTCCATCATCAAGCATGATCTTCCTTAGCCTAGCCGAGTTTTGTCCTACTTTTAAACCTAGCTATCCAAGAGCCTATTTCTTTTTGCTTACATCTTCTACCCCTCCTAAGATAAGGTTTCATTTAGCTCATTGGAAGATATTGCATTACTAACTCTTACTTGAAGTAATTAGGGTTCGAATTTTACACCACAGAATAGTGTCGGACGCTCTCCCAATTTTCCAAACAATGAGCTTCTTAGAGTTTAAGCAGAGCATTGTGTTGTTGTGCTACTGCCTAGCACTCCCTCAAGGGTAAAATCATAATTTTTCTATCTTCTTCCCTCTTTTATGCAATATACCTTCGATCTGGTCCATTTCGACGTCGTTTTTGCTTTTAAAACCTTGTTCTACCTTTTGGATGCCTGAAGTCTATAAATCATCAATTAAACAAATTAAATGAAGGAACGACCCAGAATTAAAGTATAGGGAGATAGCACATTTTCGATGCTATCAAGAGCTCTATTTGTATACTCATCAATATACCTTATTGATATGTAACAAATTTAAAAACTGATAACTTTCTTTGTTATGAACTAGCTGACTTTTGTGTTTGATGAAAGTTGAGTTGTGTATACAAAAACAATTGAGATTTTATTTTGTGATTGCAGATGTGGAATAGAAATATAATTTGTTTACTGGTGCATAAGATATAGATTTCTTTTTCCAATAAAAAAATATCACAGATATTGCCTATCACAAACATAGACATCTAATGTTGGATGTTCCATAATGTCTATCATTGAATGAATTCAAAAGTTGGCCACAATCGAAGAATGTGTTATTGTAGGTGACCGACATCGAAAACCTTTTATAACACGACATTCTTCCTTTTTTAGCGCCTATTCGTCATGGTATCCCTAAGGTAAAAACAAATTATCAAAATTAGATGTCAATTTTTATAATCTTATAATGTAGACTTTGTATGTTATAAAAAAAAATATTGGTTCTCTAATTAGTTTATCGGTTTACTGATGCAAAAAGCGTTATTAAATCTTAACTCTTATTTCTAACGTAGGGATTAAATTTTTACAAATTTAAAAGTACAAGGACTAAACTGTTATATCTTAAAGTTTAGGGGCTAAATTGTTACAAAATTGAAAGTTCAGGGACTAAATGGTTACAAACCAAAGTTTTGAGACTAAATTATTAACTTCTCACATGTTTCTGGACTACAAGTAATTTTTAACCTTTAATTTATATACACAAGGGCTAAAATTAGATCATGAATGCCTAATTATTCTCTTAACACTTGCAGGTTCATGTCTTTGTTCCCTACATATATTATGTCATTTTGTGATTGCTTGAATATATTGTCAAAAGGACAGCCTTACAACCTAACAAAACGTTTTTGCAACGACTATGCTATTTTACTACTAACAAATTGAAGCTCATTTTGTTAGCATTAGTCATTTATATAATTCCTACATAAAGAATAAACCAACGTTGTCATTTGGCTAAACATACTAAGTTGGCAAAATATTGACCATACCATTCAAATGTGTTATTTCGGAGTTAGATTCTAACAAGATAAACATATGCAACAGATAGTATAACAACCTTATATTAAAAATAGCTATTTGAATATATAAATATTCTTACCTTTCGAAGTCCATCTAATCATAAGGGACTCATATTTTATGTTTTGTAATAGATTTTGTTATCAATGATGACCATGCCAAAGGGAATCACGTGTGTTTTTCTTGGGATTCTCTTGGTTAACTTCGACATGATTGAGATAACAAATGCAACTAAATACATTGGTTATGATCCTATAAAAGGAGATGTTAGTCCTGGATGCAGCGTAAAGCATCCTGAACTTTGTAAATTAACTCCTGCAAATCCATATAAAAGAGGTTGCAATGTAATCAATCGCTGCAGGGGAGGAAATGATTTTATATACGGTGAAGAAGAAATTGTTTCTAAAGGGGATGCATCCACTAGTCCGGAAATGAGTCCTAATGCAGAACACCATTCACTAGTCAGCCATTTGTTGTAACTACATGAACGACTAAAGATTTTTATATTTTAAAAATATGTTGTTACTTTTCTTCCATAGGTGGATAATAAATATTTAATAATTAAAACACTATTTTTTTCTCTATACTTTGAAGTTTATTTAATTTTTAATCGCTCTACTTTCATTTTGTCCAATACTTTATATAAATATTAAATCTCAAGAATACACAAAAATAGAAATAGACTCTTAACCGGAGCTAGACACTTACCCTTAGCCTCAAATAATCCCCCAAAGCAAGAAGATTAAGCTTAATGCTGACAAAAATAGAAAATAATAAGTGTTTATAGTTGTGAGGAGAACAATACAGAGCAAAATTGGAAAATTGGCGTGATCATCAAGCAAAACAGTAGAAAAATTCTTCTATGAAAATAAGGAGACGTTGCGACAATAGGGTGCAGTGCTATAGTGCCAGGAGGCTAGGAACCCCCTTGTCAAAGCACAATGCTACGCTATGTGTAGCGTAGTAGCATTTTGACACGCGTGCGACTTCCATCAAAGTTTGGAGTGTCACGGCACCACAGAATAGTGTCGAACGGTCTCCCAAATTTCCAAACAATGAGCTTCTTAGAATTTGAGCCAAGCATGGTATTGTTGTGCTACTGCCTAGCACTCCCTCAAGGGTAAAATCATAATTTTGGTTTCTTCTTACTTCCTTTATGCAATTGACCTTCGATCTGGTCCATTTCGACATTGTTTTGCTTCGACAGCCTTGTTCTACCTTTTGGATGTTTGAAGTTTATAAATCATCAATTAAACAAATTAAATGAAGGAACAACCCAGAATTAAAGTATAAGGAGATAGCACATTTTCGATGCTATCAAGAGCTCTATGTGTATACTGATCAATACATCTTATTGATATGTAACAAATTTAAAAATTGGTAACTTTCTTTGTTATGAACTAGTTAACTTTTGTGTTTGATGAAAGTTGAGTTGTGTATACAAAAATAATTGAGATTTTATTTTGTGACTGCAGATGTCGAATAGAAATATAATTTGTTTACTGGTGCATAAGATATAGATTTCTTTACCAATAAAAAAATATCACAGATATTGCCTATCACAAACATTGACATCGAATGTTGGATATTCCTTAATGTCGATCATTGAATGAATTCAAAAGTTTGCCGAAATCGAAGAACGTGTTATTGTAGGTGACCGACATCGAACACCTTTTATAACACGACATTCTTCAATTTTTATCCCCTCTTCGTCATGGTATCCCTAAGGTAAAAAGAAATTTTCAAAATTAGATGTCAATTTTTATAATGTTATAGTGTAGACTTTGTATATTATAAAAAAAATTTCGGTTCTCTAATTAGTTTATCGATTTACTGATGTAGAAAGCCTCATTAAATCTTGATGAAAAATAGAGTAGGAAAAAGAAAATAGCACACCAATGATTTACGTGGAAAATCCTAACTAGGGAGAAAAACCACGGGATAAAGGGATTATTATTAGAAAACCGATACAGTGGAATATAGTAGACCAACAACTTAAACAAAGAACAGGGAAACCCTTGGATACAATAAAAAAGACAAAATTGCCCCTTGGGCGAAAAGCCTAATTTACAAAATTGTCGCTAGGGCGAAAACCCTAATTTCAACACTCCCCCTCAAGTTGGGGCATAGATGTTAATAAGTCCCAACTTGCTCACACAAGCGTCAAACAATTGTCTGGAAAGCCCCTTTGTTAGGACATCTGCAATTTGTTGATTGGAGGGAATATAAGGAACACAAATGTTGCCACTATTGAGTCTTTCCTTGATAAAGTGTCGGTCAATCTCCCCATGCTTTATTCTATCATGTTGAACAGGGTTGTTTGTTAGGCTTATGGCTGCTTTATTATCATAGTAGAGTTTCATTGGACTGGTATACTCTTGATCAAGGTCTTTTAAGACTTTTTCAAGCCATATCTCTTCACAGATTCCCTGACTCATGGCCTTGTATTCTACCTCAGCACTGCTTCTGGCAACAACACCTTGTTTTTTGCTTCTCCATGTAACAAGATTGCCCCACACAAAGGTACAATATCCTGATGTTGATTTTCTATCTACTACAGATCCTGCCCAATAAGCATCGGTGTAATCCTTATATTTCGTTGTTGACGTTGAGTGTACTCCGTGACAACGATGCTGTCGGGAGTGCTGGGTGGGCCCCACTACGACAAGACGATGGGAGTGTTGGGCGGGCCCACTACATCGTAAAGCTAGTAAACGTTGGTTGTACTGGGCGTGCCCTACACAACGTTGATTTGTCATGTTAGTTAAATGTTTTATATACTTGATATGCCTTGCTAGATTTTAATGATGTCTTGTGGAACATTTGAGAAAGCTTTAGCGTTACACGTTTATGTTTAACGCTTTGATTGAACAGATTTATACGTTTAAAGGTTTATCATGTGGTTCTGATTTGCGAATTTACAGTTTTAAATTAAATCACTCACTGGGCTTCGTAGCTCACTCTTTGAAAATGTTTTCCCATTTTCAAGTAGAAATCGAGCTCCCGGTGCCTGATAACTGCCAAAGTCTGTTTTCTCCTAAAAGATTTCAGATCAAGCTTCATACGTGGGTGGAGTTGTACATTGTGTCTGTTTATATTGTAAATGTCTTTGTAAGAACTAGATAGTTTATGGTTGTGTAAGCAATAGATGTCATGGTTATGTAAACCCAGTTGGATATGTTTTTGGTCGTGATATCTCTATCAGGTTATTTTCCAAACCGAGTTATGTAGGACTGCACTTCATGTGTGTCTAAAGTTTTTCAGGGATTTCGTTATGTTTTGTTACATGTAAAGTATTTTATATCTAAGATTAGTATGTTTATCAGGTTCAACGATTCAGCAGGGTCAATAGGTATCGTTAGAGG